>NW_009931143.1:0-4274 GCF_000696875.1 Nestor notabilis
AGCGCCGGCCGGGCTGCCCCCGGCTGCGGTGCAGAGCAGAGGCAGGAGCATGGAGCACGGAGCACGGAGCACCCCCGGCCAAGCCTGCTGGGATAAGCCGGGCCGCAGGCCTCACACCCACCGAGAGCCCTCACAATGCCACCCACTGCCCCAACCATTTCCCACACAAATAGGTGCCTTCTGCCCTTTCTGCAGACGTCAGTCGCTTTTCCAGATCCCCATCAAACCCAAATGGCCACAATACCAGAGTGCATGAAATAATAATCTTTACAGAGTTTGCTAAGAAGGGTTGGCCAAGCCTAGAAACAAATGAAGCAATTAGTAATCCTTTCCACACATCCTTTAGCCAGTTTTTGTACCTTTCTTGGAAATGAGACACACATGTGCTTTGCCCATGGATTCCACCTGATCTCCACCTGCATGTGGTATTGTCGTTTTTATTCCTGGGGAGTCTGTGTGGGATTTACACTAGAAGCTATGAATTCCTGCCTTGAAGAAACTGAAGCCCCTCCTTTGCAGCAAGATACTCATAAGCCTTGCACTCCCTTGCCAAAGCCAGCAGATCCTGACATCAAATGACAGAGGAGATGGATCCTTAAAACTGAAATTCCTTCTCCTTTGATGGAATTGAAAAAGAGGAAAGTGTCAGTAGAAAATTGCAGAGAGAAATCATACAGCCACGGCTACAAGCTGGGAGAGTGTTCTTTGCTGCAACAGTCAGAATAGATGCAATTTGGACAACGTTCCTCAAAATGAAGAGAAGTTTGTTACAATAGTTGAGACCAAAATGAAAAATGCCTATCCAAGAATTCTTCCCATGTGGATTAACAAAAAGACGAATGTTAATGATGTCCTGCAGAATGCATGGCAAGACAGATCTATAACCTGGTTGTGGGGGTCTAAAGGAAATGTCTGGGTCCACAAGCACACTGCTTTTCCTGAGGACAGCTTACGCAGTCATTTGGAGAGACCAGGAGAGAAATGGCAGGGAGAGCTGTCTAGGGCATCTTAAAATCTGCACTCAACTTCCCTCATATTTCACAATGTCAGAAAAGGAGGATATGAAATCAACTGGAATAAAAGCATAGCAGGTTTCATGGTTACTATCATTATAATTAGAGATGAGGAATTTTCCTATAAATGCCAGTCTTGATGAGAGAGAATATTTTGGTGGATGGACCTAGGTCTGCAAATAAAAAAATCTCGGTTGCTGTTTTGAATAGCTTACTTCATGGCTGGCCAGGTCATTGAATTCTTTTGTATGTGACCAGTTTCCCCCTGTGCCTGAGATAGTGCTGGCTAGGCATGTTTGTGTTATAGTTAAGATGCTAAATGAAGTGCTAATTGTTATTATTCTTTGATGTCATTGCTGTGGAATATACAGCCAGCTCCTTATTGTTCCAGGACGTTCAGGACAGTGCAAATAAGGGATAAAAAAGGGATGGAGAGTACATTGGAAGAAAGAGCCATGAAAGGAGGGAAGGGATAATCAGCTCAGTGCACAGAGTTGCTCCTGTCACTCCAGTTTCTGAAGGGATTATAAGGCTGAATGTGGTTTTGGACCTGAGTAGGCTTCGTGCATCCAAGTGCATCAAAGCAAATAAACACCAAGGCATACAAAACAGCAACAGCAGTTACTTCCTTCCCAGTCCATCCAGTCCTTCAGGTTTCTGACACCTGCTCCAATTGCTTTTAGGACATTAATATTAGGACTTTTTGCTCAAAAGGTGCCACAGTTACCAAACTAGAATCTGCAGTCCTTTTTTCATCTCCAAAATACTGTAGCACCAGCAACAGTTGACACTTCTTCACGGTGTCCTTGAAAGGGATCATCTTTTGAGGAGCGCAGGAAGGCGTTAATGCTAAATCATTTCTTGCTTCTACTCCATTGAAATTTAAAATAAAATTTACCTCTGACTTTAGTGAGAGAAAATTCAGGCAGTGAATCCTTGTTTTTTTCCACAAAGAGTGCCAGCTGTGATACTTAGGACTGTACTTTCTGTGGTGTGGACATGAGCCAACTAGGAACAGGACTGTGACAATCAAATGATTTTGCATATGCCACAAAAAGTCTTTAGATAATCATAATCTGGATCAAATTAGAACCAATCTACTGGAAAAAGATCACATGGGACATCAGCAATCTCCTGAGCCAGATGCATTCCTAAATAGTTTAGTTTATTGTAAAATCTACCTCTCTATCACAAAAGAAAAAGAAAAATAAAACAATCCTATTTGCCACATATGAAAGTGCATGCATTTGTGCTCCTTCTCCTGGTTCTATGCCAGAAATTAACTAATCAAACACTCTTTTGCCATGGCTTTGTCGACAGCCATCAATGGTGCTATGGAACAAACAAAGATAGCGTGGCACAAGAAGTTATTTAACAGAATTGGAATGACAGCTGTACAAAAAATGAGGGTGAATCAAGGATTCCTAAATGGAAAAAATCAAAATTAGTAGGGGGAAGAAAAATATTTTGATACTTCCAAAAGTGCATTATAAACAAGGGGGGGGAGGGGGAAGAAAAAGAAAAAAGCAAAAGTTCAGATCAGAATAAATGGAGCAAACAGGGATTTCACAAGCCTTTGCTGATTTTACACATGCTTCTGAAATAGAAAAATCTCCCAAAAAAGGCCAATTTTTTTAAGTTTGTTCAGCTTGTAAAGAGACAGGTTTTGGTATTTTTTATACACATCAAATAGTGATATAATTATGTGAATGATCCTGTGTTTGGTACCATTATGAGTTATATTGTTAAGAAAAGACAGCTATTTCTCAAGTTCCCAACTTGCAGTCAAGACATGGCTAATGCGTGTATTCAGGCCCAAGAGCTAGAAAACACACCAGGTCCCACAGCTGAGACATTTTCATATGACACCCAGTTTCTTTTCTGGAGTATGGTTTGTATTGTTCTCACTCTGAAGTCCTCCATGTTTGGAGGGCTTATCTGAAACAAATACAATGATTATTTTAGCAACAGGAAAACCTCGTTCAGATAAATTGGATTTTTAAACAAGTAATAGTCTCTCTCTATTTCATTCTTACCTAGAAGATTCATTTAGACAAGTCTAACTTCTTCACTGCTAGAAACATTCTACATTATCTTCTCATTTCTCAGGAAAAAAATGAAAAACACACCCACAGAAACACCTCCTTCCAGACCCTGCTCCTTGCTCAAAGCCCTTTAGATGATGTCAGGATTATTCTGTCTTTTGTGGTGTGAAACATTATGTAGCCTGTCCGCATTGGAAATAAAATCATCAAAGGCAATGTTGTTATACTGTTCCTTTACTACTCTGTATTTGTGTAGAGGTACCTTATCTGATAATGTTTTTTCATTCCTTATCCTGTTTTTTCCAGGAATCTTTGGAGTTAAACCACCTTTACAGACAAATACTCCAATCTGCAGTTTAACCAGTCAACACATAAAATTGTTACACGTAATTCAGTCCCTACATTCCCAGCTCAGCAACTGACAGCCCATCATACGTAGGACAAAAGCACTCCTAGCCTGGGTCAGCTCTAGAAAGTGTCCAGGCTAAGAACAGCACAGGAGCAGAGCTCGTCCTTTTGAAAATGAAAACAAGGACTGCAAAACAAGGACCAACGGCCAAGCTTCTCACACTCCTTTTCAAAGCAGAGTTTGGGGGATGTGCTGTGACATGGTTTAGTTTCACACAAGGCAAAATTCTCTAGCTCCAAACACCATGTACCATATGGAAACCATTGTATGGCAGACAGTGTCTGCATGATCTGTCCAGCAGTCCTGGTGAGTCTGTACACGCAAGCACTTGGTACATTCACCAGTACACTCCTCCTTGGTCATGGATGCATTACAGTGAGTCTGAACAGATTTGTGGGTGCCCTTCAGTAGTCCAAAGTCATTGGAACAAGGAGTGTTCTTTATACCTTCATAGGGTTTAGGCCAGACCCTCTGTTAGCTTCTGTTTTTCCTTGATGTGACCAGTGACCATCTAACCTCCAAGAAAGCAGTAGGCAGACGACTGCTGCTGTTTGTACAGCTATAATTCTGTTCAGGGAATTAATTTTCAGAAAATGACAGACCAGCTTACCCGTGGGTATAAAACAGTGACTGTGAAGTGGGAAAGTCTCCTTCAAATAGAAGGTAGGACTCACTCTCTACAAGACACTGCCTTTAGCCCATTTCTTGTTTAGGTTCAACATGCATGCTCAGTGTGCTCCTCTCAGAGGAACAAGCTGCATGGAGAGGAGAGGAGAGGAGAGGAGAGGAGGGGAGGGGAGGGGAGGG
>NW_009931143.1:4333-16085 GCF_000696875.1 Nestor notabilis
GAGAGGAGAGGAGAGGAGAGGAGAGGAGAGGAGGCCTTGATCGAGTTAGGGACTGCACCCTGAGAGAGTGACAGTATAGGATTTAACATAGAGACATCTATGCCCCTTATGCAAGCCACCTGCTACAGTACAGAGCTCATTCTGATAGAAAAAAAACCCTGGCCCAGGTTATGTATAAAGTGCGACTTTGCAGTTGTTTCCTGTAGCAAATTTTTAGACCTTTTTTCATTGGTTTCTAAACCTCTTGTTTTGGTCTATTTCCGTTCATGTTGAGGTGATGACATGGTGAGTGTTAGGAGATGTTGACAAGTTTTCTGGGTCTGAAATGACAGTCTAGAAGGAGGGGGGGGTGTCTCTTTCAGGTTTGTTGTGACTTGTATCATCATACTGCAGTCATGTCAACCAAATTGTGTCCATTTGTGAAAAGAAGAGTACATGAACAGAATTAAAAACAAAAATAAAACAGCAAGTACCCCAGAGATGATGTATTTCTTGACCTGGTGAATAAATTGTGAGCCTGGAAGCTTGTCTGTTGTTTCCAATTACATCACCGGGTCTAATAAAAGATATCCCCTCTTCCTAAAAAATGACATTGCTTTTGTTTATTTTGGTGTTGGAAGAACCTATCAACTTAGGATTGCTATTTTCTGTAAAGGTTCCATAGCTTTTTTTTTGTATTTGATAGTACTGCAAATACAGATTTACAATTGTAACTTAAGCAACACTTGAAGTCCCAGCAGTCAAGGAGTCTCTGACTCCAAAATCCCCAGTGGAACTAAAATCGATGTCAGACTGTGGTCCCTGGTTTGAAAGGTGAGGCGCAGTCAGGCATGTGAGGCTTCCAGAAAGTAGTCAAATCATCTGTTAGTGTTTTTTTTTAGCAAACTTGTTATAGGCATAAACTTTTAAAAATATGTATGCTTAAACCAGCCTGTTTTAACTTTACTGTTTTGTTTGAAATAATCTAATTAGGAAATTGTGCATCTCAGGTTTCTACTGCATTGAAATTTTTGGGCCTTATGATTAACAAAACTGGCAATAGATAACAGCATAAGCAACCTTGGTTGAATATATTTCGATTAAATGAGTTCATTTTCCTAAGACAAATTTGGCCATGTTCAATACTGCATTACATGTAGATGTCTGGAAAAATTGCGTTTTTCCTAGCAGGAGGCATGAGATTACTATAATCCATAGCCTCCACCACAGTATTAATTAGCATGTCTCACTAACCAGGGACGTAATATTTGTAAATGAAACTCTAGAAGGGCATCAGTAAGGAACAGGATGTTGAAGCCAAATGGAAAACATGAACCAATAAAAAGGCTAAACTAGCTAGAAGTGCAAGCTCAGCCTTTGAAGTTAGTTCAAGTACTGCATGCTTTAATTTTGGTGTAATCTTATGATGGGGGTACAAACAAGAACTCAGAAACAGATTTTGTAACATTTGGCCCAATTGTAGATGAATCAGTTTGTTGATGGTTACCAACAATTGCACAGCCAGAGAAGCTGTGGTCTTTGTTAAATTAGATTGAATAATTGGCTTCAGTGGGAGTTTCGGGTGCAGAGCAAATGAAGTGTCACGGCCCTTGACTCTCATAAGATTCCTTAGCAAAGGCTAAGCTTTTGCATTCAGAACAACCTGAATATAGATTCAGAGAAAGTAAGTCCCTCAAGAGTTTGTCTGCTCACTCCCCTGCCCCAGTATGAGTCTCAAAATACATTCCTGGCAGATGGGCGTATCTTATCTGTTTTTAGAACCCCTCTGATGACAATAAGGATACCAAAAGGTCTCTGGGCAGTTTGTTTCCAGTGCTTAACTGTTGTCTTGGAATACAATCTGTGATCAGTACTACATTAACTTGGCAAACCTTGAGTTTTGATTTTGTTTTGCTTTGGGTTTTTTTTAATCTACTTTGTGTGCAGTGACAAAGCCTTGCTTTCCCAGTGTTTCTGAAGGCCTACTACTGCCAGGTGCTGCTGAAGCACCTCTGGAGATCTATATTAAGAGAACAAGTTTCAATATATTCAGCAAATTTAAGGATCAGGCAGTGAGGAATTAAGATGATCTTTGAACTGGAAGGTCATAACTGGAAGATGAACACAATCATACACTTTCCTTTTATAGAGCAAACATTCTGTTCATTAGCTTGAAAATAGTAGATCATTTATCGTAGTCTTTAGTGAATGGCCCAACACGTGCTGTTAATTACTTTCTCATTTGGGATTAAAAAACACAGAGATGTTTTTTTTTCTTGTATATAATTTCAAGAGGAAAAAGAACTTCCAAAAAGTGCATTTGTTTTCTCTTTCCAGCAGCCATGCAAACCTCTGGAAAGAACCATAATCCTCAGCAAAGCAAGTGTAATGGCTGCACCCTCTCAAATGCAAGTGAGCACAAACACAAACATTCTAGTGGAACACAAAGACCTTTATTTTAAAAGAAAAAGTACACGTAAGAAAATGGTTGAAATAGGAAAAAGTTGATATACAACAAACTTAAGCCCTATGTGATTATGACAGTAAAATAGTTTACCAAACAAGGTAATTTTATGCATATATGTGTATAGTGTGTATATATATATGCACACAAACACACACACAAATCTGTGAAGTACAGATTTTATAGACGTGTATGTGCCTGTGCACATACGTATATACAAACACTCTAGAGATGTGACAGACTCGTTTCCCAAAGAACCTTTTTCAGGAGTGAGTGGTATTCAAACCAGGTTGGGTCTGGGGTTTTCAAAACCAGTGCTAATCAGCTGGGTCTCACAGCTGGGATAAAGTTAATATAGTTGCCTACAGGTGAAAACTACTAAGAATGCTGTAAGCGTGTTGATTACATTTACTGATCCATAGGCACCATGGCTGATCATAATGAGTATTTCCAATGAAATATCTGGATTAACTGATTTTGACAGATGGGGGATATTGCATAAGCTATTGTGTGCCTGTGCATTCCTTGAGTGTGATGCTGTGTTTTTTTCTTGCCTGCCTTGTCATTTGTTTCATTTAACTTTCTCGTTAATGGCACAATTGCTTTGCTTTGTTCAAAAATCCTCTTCTGAGAAGCGAGTATTAGTTTCTTTTTAAACTTCTTGCCAACAACAGATTTTCAAACGCATATGGTACAGAGGAATCGTGTACAAGATTGTTTTAGAGGAAAAAATTCTGTAATTTTAATCTAAAATTAAAAGCACAAATCCACTTACTACATTTCAACTTTTCCTTTGACATGAAATGAAATCTTAACGTGAGAAATGCACACTCTGAACAAATACATAATTAACATGTGGAATAAGCAATGCTGTTGTCAACATTTTCACATATGTTACCATGAAACTGAAATATTTCAGTTAGTAAAGAAATAGAGGGAAATCCAAATAAATGCAGCCTATGCTTGACATATAAATTAGTGTGGCTCAATGAATATTAAAAATAAGAGAATCTGTATGTTGATTCCCCTTACCATACTAGGACAGCTTGATGGGTCCTGCATCATTCCAGTCTGTTCCAGCACTGTGATTAATTATATATGGAGTGGCCATTGTGCAAATGCTTTCTCAAGTCACTGATAGAAATCAAAATGTGTGAGTTCATTAGCAGGTAGGTAGAAAGTGCAGACTTTGGTAGTTTGTGTTAATCTAATGTGCTGCACTGGCGGAAACTTATTTAAAGGCTATGTAGTAAGAGGGAAAAATGAAAAACTATATAGCAATAGCATGTGGCTTCTGATTTGGGAACTACAATTTAGCCTATTAGACATGGACCTGCTCCAAAAGTGCACGTTCAAACAATCATGCATGAAGGAGTTAGAAACACAGATGTGAATTATAACTCTCTGAAATCCTGGGAATGCTCCAGATCAGGCCGTTAGAGGTAGGTTTGAGCTGTGAGCACAGATCCAGATCCAAAATTTTTGTTCAAACCTGTCTTTCCCCAACATTTTTGCAGCAACTACTGAATGTATTTAAACCAGCAATGTTCCATAAGCTTAAAAAACTAACAGCAGTTAACCCCATCTTAGCTGTATTCAGATATGATTCACAATGACTGACTAAAAGCATTTCTATAAAAGGCAGAAACAAAAATCTTCCATTGCATGTAACTGGACAGTTTAAACAGGTTAAATTCAAGCAGGGTTACTGCAGCTCCACTGGCCACATACAGAACTTTGAAACATCTGGTCTCTTTTCAATCGTTTTTACACACACACAGGCTAAAGTAAAGAGTTCCGACTAGAGCAACAGCACTGGGTGGGATTGAGGCTGGCCATTTCGCAAGCATAGGAAGAGGATAGAAAATGTCCCCAGGTCTGTAATACTGCACAGGACTAAAGGCACAGAAGGAGCAATGAAGGGACACGTGCCATTTTCCTGTACTTAGCAGGAAACTGAGCACCCTGCATTTATGAAAATACCCGGTTCATTTGTGCTTTTATCTGCAGACTTCATTAATGTAGGTTTCTCCTTTTTTTTTAAGTCAAACTTCTTTGCAAAGCAAGACACATTAATTCTTCTTACGTAAAAGATGTGGAAGGCGTGCCACAAACCAGTCTGGCCTTGGCCACCCAATACTGTATAATAAGAGAACCAATAAATAGAAACTGGGTCTGCTGGACCTGGTCTGCTGCAATGTCTGCAAAGCACTTCTCTTCATTCATTGATCTCAATGCCTGATGATTAAATACTAGATTTTCACACCTTGGAAGGGACAAACGAATCCACAACTTAGAGTTTTAAGATCGTTCCCTGTTAACAGTACTTCAAGAAACAGCCCCTAGAAAGAGAACATGAGGAGTACAGAGGCAATGGCAAGAGCAGCATTTTAAAGACACAAATAAGAAAGCATTTTTCCCTTTTTCAAATGACCACTTCCACTCTTGTAAACTTGTAAGTGTGTGGTGTG
Organism: Nestor notabilis; assembly: GCF_000696875.1. Taxonomy (NCBI): domain Eukaryota; kingdom Metazoa; phylum Chordata; class Aves; order Psittaciformes; family Psittacidae; genus Nestor; species Nestor notabilis. Next base: position 9,248 of record NW_009931143.1, read on the forward strand.
CACCTCAATAACATTATCCAGTGCTACATATTTTCAGGAGTTCATCTCTCAGTCTGATACTTTGTGCCATGCAGTAGCAGGAAAGAAATCAAAGCAAAATGTATAAAGCCCCTTCCTGAGGTGCGTAGTCACAGCTTGTGTTGATTCCAACCATATTTCAATGAGCAACATCAGGACGGCACCCTCAAAGATTATAAAATGTTTTAATAAACATGCCAAGTCTGATGAGAGAAAAGTGAAATACACAGTAATAACATCTAAGCATAAATATTTATGAATCCATGTGATGGCTTAAAAAACTCCAAAGTAGTCCCAATAAGTTGCATTACTTCGGAGTAAACCACAGAAGTAAGTCTGAATGAATATGATTGGATTGTGTATTTTGAATGCCACTAAAGCATAAATTTATCTAGAATTGTTTCTAGATTTGCAGGTTTCTGGAAAAAGAATTGGTCTTATTGTCTGTAGTAGCAAACTCCATGGAGAACTGTTGTTCTGCTGTAGACTTCTGAAAGTCCCAAAGTATACATAGTTAAAATAAACAAGGAATAACATTTTATTTATCTAGAAGGAGAGGTGCTAGCTTTGTTGAGTAAAACTTTCTAGCCCTTTAGAACTGCTGAGCTCACATAGATGCAGATCAGCAACCTGAGACAGAATATTTCTCAAGAACAAGATAAAAAGGCAATAGGAGTGCAAGCTTTTGAAGTGAGAGAGTCTTCATTTAGAATAATAACATTTAGTTAGTCTTTGTACCTGTTCAGTTCTCAGGCTCTGCACTGGAACTGGCAATAGTCATTACTTGCTCCCTCAGCATTAGACTAAAAACTGCCATTCTGTTTCAGATGTACCACCAAATAGCAGTTATGGGGTATCTACCATTGCATCAGTTTCAATAACCTAGAAATGAAAGGGTCCCTGTCTCTTAATATATTCCTTGTCCAGTTGCTCAACACTTCTTCAAAATTAACACATTAAATGGGCATAATGGTATGACTTGTGTTTCTAGCATTACTAATACATGTTATCCTCCTCAGTGGCATACTAGAGACATGGGCTATAAGTGACTGTACATGTGTGTGTGTGTATACGCACATATGTACACGCATATATATTTCAGTTAACATGGAGACAGAACTGCAAACTGGATAGAGGTTTGTCATCATTTTGAAGAACTTTCAGTGGATAGAGCCAGTTTGTGAAATTTTACTCGCTTATGGAAGTACAGAAAGTGCTTTTTAATTCGTTTTTAAGTTTGATAGAAGTGTATGGTGTTAACCATAGGAACTGTCTGGGATAGTAGATTTTGCGGGGGGGCTGGTAAACAATTTGGAAAGTCTGGAATATATTCACAAATACTTTGTTTTATCATCCGTGACACGTATCTCAATATTTTTCATTTTAGAAGTAAACCAAGTATGATTCAAGTCAAAGTTACCAGCATAAGATAAGCACTGTCTACATATTATTTGTCTCAAAATGCCATGAAGGCAAGAACACAACAAAACAGAAACTGCCGCGCATTTGGTTGCGTGCACTGTTCTGACCACAGCAGTAGAAGGTGGCCTTTCACGTGTTTAAATTTTAGACTTATATACATCACTGCATTTATGGCATTTCATGGTTCTTCTTTGCCTTTCACATTAATGAGTGGTAGGCCACACAGTACCACATGTGCTTTGCTCACTAAAAGATGCTACATTCCACCCTCCTCATATGTACTGTGCGTTAAAGTTTACTGCTTCTGTTAAATTGGGAAAAAAGTGAAAAATGGGGACAAGAATTTTATGGTTTACTCCCTTGTGGCTTCCACCCAAGACATCTTTGTCAGGCAATACCACACAAGCAAAAAATCCAAACACAGAAGGAACAGAGTTAAGCATGCAGCAAACTCTGCAAATTGTGGGGAAAGTAGGAACTGAACCGGTGATCTCCCTTGCTCCTTCTGTAAGGATATATGAGCAGGGCAGCTATATCCATAAAAGAGAATGTCTTTCTTCCCTGCCAGTCTGTCTGAAGCAACTCCTGATGGAAATCCCATATAATTCTTGGTCATTGTGTCAAGTGTCAAAAATAAAAAGACAATTAGTCAGCCGCCACTTCACACTGAGAAGGAAAGCACTCATGAATGGTCCTTAGCAGTATGATCTAAGAGCTCCAAGTGAAGAACCTTTACATCTGACAACTGAGACAGGGCTGCATGGCTTATTCTCCTTGTCCAAGAGGTTGAGAGGGATAATGGAAGATAATCCCATCCATAACACAGGAGTAGTCCTCAGGAACTCAGCAAGCTGGAGCTTGCTGAAGTGCCTTTCTCTTACATGCGTTGCACACATGTAGAGATGAATGGAGCCAACAACTTTGTGGCTGGGGACTGGTGTTTAAAGTGGTCTGAAAAATGTAGAGAGGTCTATCATCATCCTGTCCCCTGCCTAGCAGTTAATTCTGCCCCTGTCCCCTCTTAACTTCCCAATTAATCCTTTGGCCCTAGTCCCAACAGAAACTCTGATCCAGTTCTTTCTTAAACTCTTAAAACTGGAAAAAGAAGCAAGAAAGTAGAGAGGGCTGCACAAGAGTGAAGAGCTCTTGCAACCTTCTGGTAAGTAACGCCTTGGGAGTAATGACATTTTACTGAAGTTCTCAATCACATCTGTCCCCTGATGTATTTTAAGCCTTTCGGGTGGATCGAAATCAGAAATGAGGCAGAAGATGTACTTTGGATCAGAAATCAGCCCAGATTGGGAATAAACCACAACAGCATTTGATTTTATGATAGCGCAGGCACCTTTTGAGTTATCCTTGATGAATAGAAGTTGCAAGAATAGCAGTACTGAGAGCACAGTGTGCCAAGACACACAGTTTCAGGGCTGTCAGTTCAGTGCAGCATTTCACTTATTCATTAGATCAGGCACTGAAGAACTGGGTTTGATTATAAGATCATTAGGACCAAGACCACTTACTTGTTTGTACCATGCATACTTCAGTGGAATCTTACTCTGATGTGAGCCTTAAGGTGTAGTGTTAAACAAATAAGTAACACAAGAGTCAGCATCACAATCATACTGATATGGAACATACTGGAAGATGTTTATTTTCTACCCCTGACTAACGTCGCATGGTTCTTAATAATATTCCAGGTCATCATCTTTGCTCTGGAAATGTAAGGACAAACCTTGCATGCACATTAATTTTGTGTCTCCTGACCACCTTCATTGAATGTCTCTGCATTCCCTTCCTTCAGAGAGATTTTATTTTGCCTGCAAAAGATAAAAGAACGTCATTGCTGTACTGCAGCCAGTTGAAATTTTCAGAGCAGTTCTTCAATTCATGCGTCAAAGAGAGGGAAACAAGGTGGGGTTGTGCTGATCCTCACTAGCAACCAGTCTTCCACCAGAGCTGCTCACTCCTTTATTTCCCCTGCCTCACCTCCACCCCTCCCACCAGGACAAGGAGAGAAGAGAGGAAAAACTGGAAAGGGAAAGCATGTGGATCAAGATGAAGGCTGTTCACCGATTACTGTCACAGGAAAAACAGACTTGAGTTGGGGAAATGAATATATTTTCAATTAGAATAAATCATTACTGATTCAGGTAGTGGGAAACAAAACCAAGAAAAAGAAGAAACAAACATTTATGCACTTAGAGAAGATACTTTTCTTGCCTTTCCTAGGTTCAAGTTCACTACAAGCACCTCTTCTCCCCTCCTTGTTATCACCACAAGTTGCACTCAGTTCCTTTGGTGAGGCACTGGGAACCCCTTCTTCCTTCTTGCTCTTTTCCTCTGCTGCAGCATGGGTCCTCCAGAGGCTGCAGGGAATATCTGCTCCATCATAGAGCACCTCCTTCTCCTTCTCTGGCCTTGGTGTTTCCTCTGTTGTTTTTCACTCTTTTCATTCCCTCCTCCTCTCTCTGTCTTTCTTTCCTCTTTCTTAAGTACATTTCCCCAAGGTGCCACCATGAGGGGCTCAGCTGTGTCCTGTGATGGGTCCATTGGAGCTGACTGGAATGGGCTGAGTCCAATGTGGAGCAGCCCTGGCCCTTTCTCACAGAGGCTGCTCCTACAACCCCCCTACTGCCATCATCTTGCCATTTATGCTGAAATACACAAGGTCTGAACACCTTTGTAACAAAGTGGAGAGAAGCTATCCCATCATGAGCAGCAGTAGACTTTGGTAGAACATCTCACCCTACCAGCAGAGCAATCAGATCACTGCAGAGGGCAGTTGAGGACAACACCAGGGGGTCATGATGGAAGAAGAGGAAACCACTCACAGGCAGTGGGAACACATGAACTATTGGGAGGGACTGGGCAGGGCAGGTAAATCTCCAGTGTATTGCAGAGCGGGCTGCAACTGAAGCTGTTGGGAGAAACCTCTCAAACCTTTACTTAGTCATTGTGTGAGCCTGTAGCACAGCCTCATGCCTGGCATGAATGCAACTTCAGGTTTTGGTGGGCCAGGGACTGCTGGGCTGGACTGCAGCAAGCGCTGCAGCAGCCTTGTAGGCTCTTGTTGAGCACTGGGCCCAGCTGCAGGCTTCTCAGCTACCGAGCAGGACCAGAGCCCCTGCACAAGGACTCCCCGCACTGATACAGCCATGTGTGAAGCAGAACTGCAGTACAAAAGGCATAAATGTATGAAATACAGTAATATCTGCAGATGTGCATAAAGCCCAAGGTGACTGGATGACTTTAACTGCAACGTGATAGGAGGACAATAAGAGAACATGAGGAAAACCAAGGAATGCTGCAGTTGTCTCTAGAGCCACATACAGAAAATGCTGCCATGGGAAGAGTGTGTTCAGACACTGGGAAGTTCAGAAGGACTAGCAAGGGCAGGACACCAACTTCTCTAAAATAGCAGTGCTGAAGTACAGGATTATAAAAGGAAAGAGAAGGAAAGGCAGAAATAGTCCAAGTTCTATTAATTTTTTCAAGTCCATCTAATTTCAGCGTAGGCTTAAAAAAAACAAACCAAACCAAAACCTCCAGGGGATTCTTCCATCTAGGAATTCAAGCTTTCAAGCAAAATCTGGTTTTCTGTCTTTATCAGACCTCTTTGCTGTCCCACTTCTTTCTTCCATTCTAATATTTAATTGGCTTTGGCAGAGATGGTCTATTGCTAGTTCTGTGTCAAGCCTTTGCTAGTAACTCCATGGGGTCTGAGCTTCCTCCAGTTATCTCACACCCCTATTTAAAATACTTTAACTGGAAAGCTTACGTAACAGCATTTCAGAGACTTCCATTTTGCAACAAAATTCCATCTGGTCAACATTAGGTCCACTAACCATGACTGGAGTGAAGAATAATCTTGCCTTCATGTTGAGGCTGTACAGCTTCAGTTAAACGTGATTTGGAGTGGGATAACTTGCTACTAATAAGAATCAATGCTGACAGCAGGAAAATAGCTTTTAAGAATCCATTTTTCAAAGCTCACTTGTTGGCATCTGGTACTCACTTTCTGCTTATTGGGAAGAGCTGAGTGTTTCTCCAAAATCACACTACACTTTGGAGAAACGGTGGATTTTTCAGAGTTTCCAGGCTTGGGGAAGGACATAGACAAGGTACTTGTATATGCAAAGAAAATTAAAATGACGGGAAACTGAAGGGGTTTAATATTACATAATGCTATTGCTAGCCCTACTGCTAAATCGAGCTATTTAATGAACAAACAGGTCATCATATCATTTGGGAAGATCTAAGAAGATATTCATGGCTGAAACAAGGATGAAGCAATACCTCTTACATCCCCCCAAAAGCACACTGGTGAGAAAAAAGTTGCATCTCTCTGGTTGTGTCTAAGATCATGAAGTGCAAGAAGCCAGGGGAGTGAAATGTGTATGTGAACCGAATAGGATCGCCATGTCGCTCTGCAGAATGAAGAATGTCCATATTCCTCTCTTCAATAAAGGCAATGCTAATACTCTGCAACTTTCATTTTCCCTTTCTTAGAAAACTTACTGTCACTCATGAGTATGGTGCAGAGAGCAACCCCTCTGCAGACAGCAACAGAGAGGCAGAGATTTGTATATGCAAATCAAAAGGAGAACAAAATCCTTATACTGAGAGAATTTCACTTAAGCTACAAGCCTGTTCTTCTAAACTACAGAGTTTGGTTAACAACCTGTAAGGACAGATGATGAAGTTTTCTCTAGATCTTCTTCCATTTTAAGAAGTACTCTCTCCTGCTCCAAAGCTTCTATATACTTGGAATAGGACCAGGAAGCCTGCAAGAACCATTAAAAACCATCAGTCTCCAGATCATATCACTTGCAGTTCCTGGTCAATTTCAACAGTAAGACAAAAATCTTCTTTATGTTATATTCCTGATATTGCATAATCACAATTATTAATAAGTTTTGTCATGACGATATTGGAATCATGAGAAAAAAAACATGTATTGCTGCAAATAAGCAAATTTCAAAACACCGTGAAAGTCAATTTAAGCAATTTTGACAGATATGATGTTTATATTAATTTATTCTCCATCCCTGGTCTGAATGTTATTCTCTCTCCTTTTTTCTTCAAAACCTACATACAGCAGACCTTTCCCCTCCCAAAATATCAGTCTTTTGTGCTATTGAGGACTTAATTTTATCTCGCTGCAACATCCTTCCCATGTGTCCTTTCTCAAATCATCAAGGGTTTCATTAATCTCAGTTATTTCTTCCTCCCCTCTCCAGCAGAATGCTGCTAACACTAGGGGCAGATCAACTGGAGATGTCATCCTTCCTTTTTCTAAGGAACAATTGCTCTTTACATTGCAACAGCCACAGTTCAGGTTCCATGTAAATTTTAGGTCAGTCTCTCAAATCATAGACTCATAGAATCATAGAATAGT
>NW_009931144.1:0-25296 GCF_000696875.1 Nestor notabilis
GGTCAGCTTCTGTTGCTCGCTCCTCGAGCGTGCTTGTCCCTGGTAATTGGCTACAGGGGGATCCCGCACCCTCCTGAGCTACGAGACCTCCACACGGTTCAGGAATAGCTGCTAGCCTTTCCAAAGAGTGCAGGCTTTTAGTTAAACTTATATCGGTTCGTTAAAAATATTAATTTTAATTAACTAAATATTAAAACTTTAAAAGTTCATTTATTATTTCTAGGCTTGCTAAACCAGTATTTCACTTTACATTTGGATTGACTGAGCGGCATATGTCTCAGTGTTGCTGTGAAGGTGTTTTCCGTGGCAAGAAGTAGCAGTAGATGAGGAATGTGCGGGGGTTTCTTTGCGGTGGGAGGCAGGTGGCTTTTGGAGCAGTAAATGGCAAGCCTGTTATGCCCTGGTGGGCTAAAGGTTCAAGTTACAGTGTGATCCCCCAGGGGAATCCCACCTGTGTGCAGTGCAGCCTAGGAAGGAGCACATCTTGTCCTGGATTTTCTTCAGGAAAGAAAAAATTCCTAGCATGGAGAGGGAAAGTGTTTGCAGCACTTATTTTGATGTGAAAATCCCCACCTCTGTGAAATAAAGCTGTAGCTATTTGTACTGGGGATTTCTGAAGAACAATAGAACTGAAGTTTTCCTTAGGATTTCAGGTAACTTCCAGCCTTCACAGCTTGAAACATGCAGCTTATCTTATGGAGAGAAGACAAACTGAGGGTTTGTTTTATTGCTGTGAAGGTCTCATGGCTTTCCACAGCCACTGCAGTGCTGATGGTGAGGGAAACTATCTTCTTACGTACAGCTTCTGTCATCTGTGTCTTGTGGAGTGGGCACTTGGAACAGGTCATCGAGGTCGAGATGCTCTCTCTGCACTGGGAGTTTAAGATCTGGAATAGGCAATGCAGGGCCTGGTCACTTCTGCTCATAGGCAGCCTTGTGCCCGAGAACTGTGCAAGGGACTTCTGTGTCACTCACTATTTCCCCATCAAGCTTATTCAAATATTACTGTCTCTTCCATGCTCAGAGGGAAGTTCAGGACAAGCTGCCTATTTAAAATGAGCTGGTGGACCTTTTTTCCTCATTATAGTGAAATTTCCTCTGAACCTTTGATGACAAAAGAGTGTTGAAGAACAGGTAGTAAATCCTGTTCTGGTGTTAGAAGTTTTCTGTGTTCCACCAGTATTTAGAAGAGGGTAAGAAGTTGGGTAGTGGACTTGCATTGTGGCGGAGGTTTGGATGAAGTTGCTGTTCATGGACAGTAAACAAGGGGAGAAAACTTGTGTGTGCTGCCTTCCACCAAGGCTGTTAAATCCTTTTGCCTTTGCTTTTGCAACAAAGTATGGTGGTAAACGTAGAGATAGGGGCAATGGTTAGTGCTAGCTCCTCTGTGGGCTTTTTAGCTTCAGCTGTAGGAATGATGAAGAGCTTTTGAATGGGCACCATCACCTGACAGAGTGTAAGGGTCAGCGTTTGATTTTTGGGGTGTTCCTGGACCCTACTCCTTGGGCAGCATTCCTCAGCCCATTGCGCAGGAGAGCTGTGGAAGAGTGCTCTCTGACCTTGACGTTCCTAAAGCCAGACAATGAATGTAAACAAGTCTTTGTGGCCTGTTTTGAAATCCGAAACACAACTTTTGCTAGAAGTTCGGTTAATAAGTAAGCTCACCGGTGTGTAAATAGTGTGCATTCCTTGGGGAGTTATCTTCACTGCAAGTTTACAAAAGACTGGAGCCAAAAGTTTTCGTTTGACTTTGAAAATAGCAAATGCCTCTCAGTATGTGATTAAAGGCTATGAAAGAAGAGCAGGGACCTGCTGGAGCCTTGCCTGCTGTACAGTGTCCTTAGCTGAGATAAATGAGATGGGAGCAACTGATTCTTTTTTTCCTCTTTCTTCACTGCCTTTTTTCCACACCCACACTGATAGTTCAAGTCTTGTATCTAAGTAGATTCAACTTGCACTTACTGTAAAGTTAGGTAGTTAAAGGATTGTCAAAGTAACGGGCCTGGCCCGTGGGCATGAGCATCTGCTTAAATGTGCGTAACTGTATTTTCAACGTAATTAGGTGCGTAATGTGTAAATGGCTGTGACTTATTTAGGAGCTCTCTCACACTTTATTCTCCACTTTGCAGCATTAAAGCAGCAAACAGTACACTTGCAGACAGACAGGAAAAGTCTCCATGTTTTTCAGCTTTAAAAAAGAAGTGGTGGGTGTCTTGGGCTGAGAGAAAAACCTGCCTGTTGGGAGATGCAGAACAGTAATATTTTACTACTGTTAATAAATAACTGATGGGGTCAAGGGGAAAAAGTGGTATGGTATTTTTAATGGAGGTGAAGCTGCTGTTTGCTGCTGCTCTGGCCCAGTCAGTAGCTCCCATGCTGTGGGGGGAATAGGGAGTTGCCTTGGCCAGGAATAGCAGGGAGACGAGCATGGGGCTGACTTGAGATGTCTTTCTCTGCACCCCAGGGCCGCTGGGGTACACAGGCAATGCTGTGACTGCCTGTGGGGTTGGTTCTTCCCTTTTCTCTTGGCTGCTTGCACAAAAGAGGGGGCAGCTTTCTGCCCCTCCTGCCACTGGATGGGGTGGGGTAGCTGGAGGACAAGCTGCCTGTCCCAGAGGGGTGTGGGGAGAGCATCCTGACTTCCCACTGCTGCCTGGGAGGGAGCAAGGGACAGAGATGCCTCCTCAGCTGCATGACCTCCATGTGCAGGTACCAGAGAGCCTTGGACTGCTTCCCTTCACAGGCATCATGAAGTGCTAACGTGACCCAGAAATTATGACTGCAGCCTGACTTTCAAACCTTTGCTGGTGTTGATGATGTTTCTTGTTCATTGCGGTCCAGAGCCTTGGCTGGTCTGATGAGTAATGGGTTGTGATGGCCACAGACATATTAACTGGAGGAAAAAGTAGCTGGGGAGGAGGAGGGAATGCTAAACCTCTAATATGCATAGCATGTTTTCTGCTGGTGGGATTGTAAACCGTAAACCAGGAGGAGACTTGATAATGAAAAGTTCAGGACAGTGTAATCTGCGCTCAACAGTGACTGGACAGTCCTAGTGTACTTGGTGAGAATGAATCTAAGCCAGACAGTAAATGGATAGAAATCCATGTGAGATTCCAGCATGCAGAAGTTCAATTCTTGAATTGTAAAATTAGACGCTACCACAAAATAGGGCAGGAATATGAAGCACATCAGAAAGTCGCTTTAGTGCTGACAGCTTAGGGGTTGAGGATATAGGGGATGAAGTGTTTTACATGTGACTTTAAAACTTATTTCTCTGTTTCCTTAAATTAAATGGTTATACCATAAAACCTTGCTCAGCATCCATGTTTGTAGTGATCAGAGTTACTCGCATATTAGGAAATTGGTGGGTGTATCTGGGTTTTTAAGTTGGCCGCAGGGGAAGCTTTGGGAACCATAAGCAAACTCCCCAAACCAGCACATGCTAAATATGCTGATTTAGAGGGTCCAGGAAACCTTATGCAAACCTGTAGGTCCCGTGATGAAATTCCTTGTCTTTGGTAAGAATGATTTGAAGCTTTCTTGTGTTTTTGCAAGGCTTTTGCAACTTAAGTCTTTAATGAGCGTTAGTATTTTAATAAGATTTCTTTCTTTGACACACCTTCCATTTGCACCCACTAATATTTGTCATCCTGGAAGCTGGATTTTCTTTCCTCTTTCAGCTCTTCTGTGCAAGGTGCTGCTGGTGTAGCAGGAGGCTCCACCTCGTTTTCATGTCTTCATGCCTTCTGTGTTCCCAGCTGAGACTTCCTTCTCTGTCTCTTACACTTGATTTCTGTGTGTTGGACAATGGGCATCTCTGAGAGGGCTTCGTGGAAGGGCCATGCCCTTTTGTAGCGATTGCTTGGAAAGAAGTGACCAAACTTCATAATACCCCTTCGGTCATGCCCAGGGCAATTTGTCCAATTAGAAGCTGGTGTTCAAATGGAGTTTTCAAGAAACGTATGTGCAATCATTAAACTAACTAGCAGGAGTTATAATTCAGCAAAGTCGGCGGGGCCAGGCTGTTGTGCATTGTTCCTGCTCGGCCAGGCGTTGGGGGGGGACCTTCATTGCTGCGCTGGGAGCTGGAGCTAAGTGCTCCCTTTCTTTCCTCTCCCTGCCGTGTTCTCTCTTGCCACCAGAAATTAAATGAACACCCCACCAGTTCAGGTTCAGTAGTTTTCACAGTGAATTTTCCAGTCATTAGTGGATGATTTTGGTGCAGTGTAGACTGTTGGACATTAAATGTTATTCATCTATGACCAGTCATAAAACATGAATTGTCTTTTTTCCTCCCAATTATCTCCTTTATATAATGAAAATTTCTTTTCAGTGAGGAACCATTAAGTTTCATAGTAATAAAACCTCCGAGGAGGAGTTTACTGCACACTCATAGACACCTTTTGTATGCCTTGTGGTATTACCATGGGAACTACAGTTTTTTTCTTCCTCTCTCCCACCCCAGCTTAGAGCTGGTGAGATCCACTGAGTACTTTTTATATCTGAGAGGTGGTTATTGCAGCCTAAGCCCCCCCCAAAAAAGGTAAACTTGAGCTGATAGCTTGGCTGAAGTGCTTATGAGTTGACTCCCAACTTTCAGCAAAGAACTTTGCTGCTCAGAAGTGTTGGGTTGGGCCTTTAATGTACTTTGTAAAAGCAGCTTTTGGAGACTGAGGAGAGAGAGGCAAGAGCTAAATGAATGTGACTGCATATAAAGTGCTTGATTGCTCAGTATGTGGTTTGTGCTTGTGTTTTGGGAGTGAAATCTTGGGTGTCGGAAGCACATTTTGCTCTTTAAAGAAAGCTGTGGATGGTCTGCAAGACTAATGCAGGTTGTCTAAAATACATTGTGAAAATAAAAAACACACAGGAAGGAAAGACATGACCTATTAAATTTAATTTTTCTTTTTTTCCACTCAAAGCAGCTTCTCCTGAGGAAGCAAAGTCAAATGCACTGACACATGGTATTCATTGTGCAACTCGAGGGAAGGATTTATAAGCCTAATGGCCAGCTAGTGCTGTCTCTCTAACTCCTCCTCCTCACAAAGAGCGCCATTGTGTAGTAAAGAGTCCTTGCCGGTGGCAAATAAGTCACCCGGCCTTGCAAGTCAAATGTACGCTGTGTAAAGAGGCGATGCTGTAAGGGAACCGTGATGGCTAAGAGCAGCCCTCAGCCATGGGGCTCTGCCCAAGTGGCACCAGGGCCCTTACTCTCTCCATCTCTTTGTCTGGTCTTTGGAGGGTCTGGTCTTTGATTAAACGCTCCTCAAAGAGCCCTTGTCTTTTGATGGGGAGCGGGGCAGTGTGTCTGCACTGGATGAAGTCCTTGTCAGGTGTTATTCCCAGCACTTAACTGGGCTCCTGGGCTGCCAGCGTCATGTGCCACTGGGCCGCCTGCTAAACCACCTTTCCATCTGTTCTGCTCCTCTTCTGTACACAGTAATTCCTGGGTTTAAAAGGGCAGAGGTGGATGGGGTGCCTGGGGGCCATGGCAAGGGATGGCCGTGGGGCCACCAGCCATCGGCACCCTTATCCCGCCCGCTCCTCTTCGCCTTTTTGTGGCACAAACAGTCAGTAATGCATTCCCAACTTTGTCCTGTCTTTGTAATTTGCTTGTTAGTGGCAAGGTCCTTAATATTTTATTTAGTTGTAATGATTTTAGTGGACTAAGATCAGACCTTCTATGCATGTTGGTACAGTTTAAGATTTAGCTTGAAATGGCTTTGTTTTGATCCCTGAAGAAATGTGCATTTAGTGCAGAGATGCTACAGGAGGGGTTAGCCACGTGTGAAAAAATGCTGTCCCTGGGCTTGAGTGGCAGGTTTTCGATTTGGCTCCTTCGTAAAGGCAATGGTAACAGAGTTGGCGCTCTCTCGCAGCTCTTCTGGTGCTGTTGCCTTGGGCTGTTCATCTGGATGGTGAACCTGGCCTCCTTTCTGCTGGCCAGGACAATTACAGCTTGTCCCCCAGGTAGGGCATGCCAAAGCTTTACCACATTCTCATCTGCATTCAAGACATCCATTTAGAGAGAGTAGCAGAGAAGACGCAACCCAGACGACTGGGTGTCATCCAAGGCTCTTGGCATCCAAAGCTGCCTTCTGAGCAGCATCACACCTTCCCTTGGCTTTGGCAGACACTTTATGGCCAGGCTCTTCTTTTCTTGATTGTCAAAGAAAGGCTTAAGTGTTTGGAAAAAGTAAAAGCTGCAACCAGATGGTGGTTTCCCCTGCAGAAACTGTGGCTGTGAAACATGAGGATGTGAGGAACATCTTAATAATGGTTTTTTGCAGTAGCAGAAAGTGCTCTGAAAATTCAAGCTCTCTCCAAACTTTATTTCTTTGTTTAAAATACAAAAGCATTTTGAAATGTTTTGATTATTTTCTAATGATGTTGACTGCTGGGAATGTTATTGCTGTCTCCAGTTTCAGTATTGATACTGCTCCCTGGGTGGGCCAGATCTGGAAAGGTTTTTAAGGATATTATGTTCTTCTTGGAATAAAATCCCTTCATCTAATATGTAAACATGCTTTCTTCTGTCTGATATACTCGATCCCTCAGTTTATGCCCTGGGATTTCACCTGAGACCTGTGGCAAGAAATTTCTGACTCTTAAAAATATACAAACATTACCTTTTGATGTAACAAAGTACTTTGTCCTTGACATTTGAGCGGATCTTCAGACCTCCTTTTTCAATCAGACTCCTGTTGTGAGCCACAATAGCAATAGAGCACACAGTCAAACGTCGATAACTACCCAGAGAATATGAATAGTCGTTCTTCCAGTTGCTTTTCTTTTTTTCTGTAGCAGAAAAGCAATGATGGACTACTGGCACTTATTTTTGGTTTTCTTATGAAAGAAAGTTACTATATTGTGCACTTAAATATGCACCGTGTAATGACTTCCATACTGTGTTTCTGGAGCTTCTAACCCGTATAGTATGAGACTTTATTGTTCTTCCATGGTAGGACAGGATGGGACACCAAAACAGCAGAAATCTGAATAAAATATAGCAGCCTTTTACCTTAACCTTGTATTCCACTATTGGAAGATTAATGAAGGGCTATGGAGGTGCATCAAAGGTTGCTCTTTTAGAAATACAAGCCAATTCACTTAAATGCTAGGAAGTGACTCTAAACTTGGTTCTTTATAAAATCTATACAGTATGACAGTGGAAAATGTTTCTATCTGAAGAGTGTGGTTTGGGAACCTTCTTGAAGTTTTAGTTTTCAAGCAGTTCTTGCTAGCTGGTAGTGCTTCAGAACATACATATGCTAGCTCATGCTTGCCTTTGGAGGAGAGTAAGGATACTGAAGGGCCCATTGCTAGCCCTAGTATGGGGAATCCTGCCAAAAGAGTGGGGAGGGGCTCTTGGACAGTGACAAGTCCCAGTGGCTTTCTCAATAATGTGGCCTAAACGGCTGTAGCCACCCAGGACCAGCCTTGGCTACAGGGGAGGCTGATTCTTCCTGCTGGTGCCAGCAGAAGGGGAAGAAAGGTGTGTTTTAGGAGGGAAAGACCTGAGACTGGACTGTGGCTAAGCAGTGGCTCCATCCTCATGCTGGTATCAGGGAAGTGCATCTCTGTCCATCCTCACCAGTAACTGAAGCTCCAGTAACTCCTGCTTACCTGCTGCCTTGAAGTTGCATGTGCAGTAACTCTCACTGCATGTTCAGAGGCTCTCAAGAAGGAACAAGACTGCAAGGACTGTGTTTAACACTGGAGCTGTTAAACTTGTAATGTATTATTAGCATTAAAAAAAAAAATGGGTGCTGCCAGTGTGTGGAATTTGGCAGCAGAGTCTTGAGTATTTGGGGCTATAAAATGAGTATTTCTTTTTTAAAAATGGGAACTTTTTTTTGACCTTTAGGAAGAGCCTACACCAAGTCTAGTGAGACTTTTAGCTTAAGAATAAAGACAATATTAACTCTTCCAGATTGTAGCTGTATTTTGCACTTTAGTCATAATATCCATGGATGTCTTTCTGTATGCAAAGAATATGGAAGAAATAGGCTTCTGAATGCATCAGCCTTTTTCCAGGTCATTGTGAGAAAGACTTAATATAAGCTTAATAAATATGTCTACTTACTTTGTCTTACCCCTGCCCTTGGGTCCGTGAGCTTATAGTGCCCTAGAATTGTGCCATATAGTTCATTACCAATGTCCCTTACCAAAGAAATCAATCCATCATAAATGAGATTTATCACTGCCTGTTAATTTATTGTGTTCAAATTCTAGAGAGGTAACTGAAGTCTGGTAGCTTCATGTGGTGCTGCAGTGAACTTCTATGTGTTTGGTTGGGTTTTGATTTTTTGGGGGGTGGGAGGGGAAGGAGTTTGGGGTTTTGGGTCCTCTCCCCCTTTTCTTAAGGGGGTAGTTTTAGTCAAAGGATTGTTGGTGTGTTATTTGCTTACCTGTAGTATTCAGCCTAGTCTTTTAGGCAGTACTCGGTCCATGTGGGAGTGGACTCTGCCCGTGCCTACTGCTCTGGCAGGCCAGCATTAAATGTTTGCTTTGCTGCTTGTGCATATTGAAGGGTTAGTGCCTAAACAAGTTCCCTTTTAATTGACAGATGAAATAACAATAGCTGGCATTAAGAGCAAGCCAAGTGTTTTCTCTGGGTTTCCCTGAAGGGCCTCCTTTGTCTCCATGGTCTCTGCCCGGGAAACCCGTGCACCTTGCTTAATCCGAGTGTGCTGTTGAGATGCTCTAGCTTCTGAAGGCAGAAGTAGATCAGCACCCATGCAAAGATTTCCATCCACTCTGCTTGCCTGCTGGCAGAAGCGACTGCTAGGTGAGGATTTGAGAATGGCCCCTGTCCAGAGGGGTGGGTCCAGGCTGATGCAGGCAATCTTGAGTGCCCAAAGAAGAGAGAGGAGCGTTCACAGCACTGGGAAGGAGAGTAGAGGAAGGAGGTGCTGGTGGGGTGTCACATACTTAGTGTTTATGTGTCTGTTTAAGTCAAAGGAGGAACAAACTGGACAGCCGGATGAGCCTGAACAGGGGTTTTCAGATGCCTGGTGTGTAGCCCTGGTCCAGCTGTGAGAAGTCAGCAACTCTCCTGGGCTGTAGGGATGTCCTCATTAGCTGCATATTCACAAGGTGGTTTAACCAGTTGAAAAACAGGATTTTTAAGGTCTGTTTTAAAGCAAAGACAGTACCTAGCATAGGAGACATTAATAGCAGGCAGGATTATTAAAAATAAATAAAAGGGTGGGAGTCTTCTCCCTAGTTTAATTTGAGAAAAGAGAATTTAAAGGGGCACATTCGTCCACTGAAGTGGGGCTGAAAAAAGCTTTGAGGACATTGAGCTTTCCTGCCATCATTGCTACTTTGTCACAATTACTCTTTTTGTTAAAAAGAAATGCCTTCTTGATGTTATGGATTGAAAAATCTTATGCAGTTAGAAAGGAAAATATTGCTTTTGTGAGAAGCTGCAGAGAAGAACAGTCATGAAGAGGTAGCAGGGGGAAATCAGGGACCAGGAGAATAATAACTTCCAGTCCGTCCAATCATAGATGCACTAGAAACAAGCATATTTTTTCAAACAAAAATCTTCAGACCAGACATCAGCCTTATAGAGAAACCTCCTTTATAAATACGAACATGTGGAAGGAGTGGGAAACCAAAAAAGAAGGGAGACCAGCCAGGGTTCAGTGGTATGAACAGATAATCTTGGGTGTAGTGCTTCATGTGATAGGGAAGCAAGACTGTTAGGTGTCAGTTCTGCTTCATTTTTATTGGAAGTTGAGGCTTTAGTAGTACTTAATGCATTTTCTTAGGTCTAGCTACATGGTATCATCTCCATCCTTCAGCAGACTGGGAGATATCTGCAAGGTGGGGATGGAAGAATACAGGATTCATAGGGCTGTGAAGCTTTGCAGTGTTTCTCAAAGAAACTTTGTGTGCTTAAGCATCCCACAGTAGAAGTTGAGGATGACATTCGTCTGGAGTTCCTTCATGCACGTATGTATGTGATGGCATATATAATGTTTTAAGTGCTGTATGAACAGAGGTTTCCCGTTACTTTGAGTGGTCTTGATTCAACCTCATGTGCACATACAAATAGCAAGTTCAGTCTGACTTTAATGGGAGGACTCACATTTTTAAATATAGGCATGTCGTGTGTTCTTGTATTTGCTTGAGTTTTGCTAAGAGATTCACCAGGGGAATCTCTTCCTGGTTAATCCCAGAGCGGGTCATCTGCATCTAAGCCGGAAGCCCTTTGAGAATTAAGCTTGAAAAATCAGGATTAGTATTCTTTGCACTTTATTTTTGATGTGTACAGTACTCTGAAAAATAACCAGCAGAAGAGTTCATCCAGTGTCTGTAGATGCCTTCAGGAAAATTATGAAGAGGAAGCCTTAATTAATACGCCTCCGATAAAAGTATGAAGAGGAAGTCTTAATTAATACTTTGCCAATAAGGATGAAGTGACAAAAAGTAGGCAGCTTGACTTGCAATCATTCTGATTGCTTTCCTTGGACAGGAATTAGTGGCTATCATCTTGTCATTTTTTATTTATGGCAGTAGCATGTAGCCTTTACTTTATAGATTTCTTATTAATTCAAGTTCTTTGGCTTTGTTTCCAAGGTATTTTCTGATCGTTAGTCTGACTTTGTTAGACATGTACAGCTAGAGCTCCTCAGTGAAGCGGATGCTGTTGGAAGGTCTGCAGGGATTTGCTTCTTGGCTACCTTTCAAGTGCAGGATGGCTGTAAAATGTTTTGGTGTCAGAATCGCTACATCTGTCATTGTTCTGCTTTTCTCTGTCAATAACTAGTCTCATTCAGAGACATATTTGATCTTGGAGAAAGCAGCTCTATCCCTGTGCTGGCACATGAGTCTTTCTCATTTTTCTGCTCAGATAATTGTCGGGGTTCAGGTTTCAGTGGTTACTTAAATTAACCCTGGTGCTGTCTTCCCAGTCTCTTCAGTGTTTGTGTTGACAGAGAGGCCAAAACATATTTGGTCTGTTGGAGGCCACTAGACATCAGTCATCTTGTGGGATACAAGAGAAGAGCGCCACAGACTTCAGAGCTGATTTTTGTGGTGAGTGACGGCAGTGGAAAGGAAGTAGTTTCGACAGAACCTTTTACCCACTAGCCAGGACAATGCTGAACAACTAGGATGTGCTGTTTCAATGTTTCACTTGTTTCCATGCTGGTGAACATTTTCACTGAGTGGCTTGTGCACCATTTTCAATTCCTGAGGATTTTACATTGTTTTGAATCGTTTATGTTGCCTCCTGTCCAGGTGAGTAACAACCCACGAGTGTAATGGTCCTCAGCTTGCTTTAGTTTGCAGATTGCTGAGTTTCCAGTGGAAATAACACTTTTCACTTTCATCTTTAAGTAGGCTTTTTGTAAAGGAGTTCACTTGGGGTTGTGCAGACCCCAAGTTGGAAACCACTGACCTTGCCAAGCCCAGCATTAGCACCTGAGTGTGCAGATACCTGTGCAGCTGAAGCTGGTGCTCCCCTGCCAGCATGCACCTTCCCTCCTCATAGTTCACAATTCATCATCTGTAACAGCTACCCTGCACCTCAGTGCTTGTTCTGCCCCTTTACCCCTTCTCCACTTCAAGGGCATCTGTGGTGTTAACTATTGGAGCAGCCCTCCAGACTGTGTACAGGGTTGACTGACACTTCCAGGGGCTGGAAAGCTTGGTCCAAATGTAGCTTCTTGTCTTGTGCTCAACAGCACAAGCGCTTTGGGGCAGAGACCTTGGTGGCTCTGTCACATTGGTGTTGTGCAGGGCACTGACCCAGGGCTGCAGTCTGTAGGTACTCTTGCAGTGCAAACCTCTAGATAATTATACTCACATACGAGGTTACTGTGAATGAGAGGTAATCTGTAAATAGGCAACCAGGCAAAGAATTCTTGCTCAAAACCTGCCTGGATTTGCTTTACCTGTTTTCTCACTGCTTGGGCTGTAGTAATTACTTGTTGTGGCAGCCCTCAGCCTGCTTCATGAATGAATTGCACGCATGTGTCTTTTCAAAGCTTTAGAGGAGTTATGGTGAGTCTGCAATCACAGATACTTAGATATGTGTTTAGCTTCAATCTGGAGCCATAAACACATAATACTTATAAATGGCTATCTTTGTTTGCTCTGATTGTTCAGTAAGAAAATGAGGACAGAGTCCTTCAGGTCAGTAGACATACGAGTAGGTTGTCATACCGTCCTGATCTGTCGTCTTGCACTCTTGGTGTATGCCATGAAAACATCAGCAGTGATTGCATAGAGTGTTACAGAACTGGAGCCTGAATGGTTTATGTGGCGTTTCTTTCACTAAACTGCAAAATAATGATTCTTGTGCAGTGTTACTATAGGTTTTGGTACTGTCTATGACTTCTTGTAGGCTTGTTCTTTCCTAACTATGGTGAGAAAATAGGAGATGTGCACCTCAAGGCAACTCCGAGTCTTCTACTGAAGCATGTGTGTCAGTACTGTCCAGTTCTCTCCTCTCTGTGGCAACGCCCAGAAGCACATGTGGGGAACTGACCTACTTGGAACCTCAAGGGTGCAAAGGGAAGTGGTATCTTGTGGGGTTTCCTTTTCCCTTCCTGAAACCATAGGTCTCGGCGCTTTTGCAAGATGACTAAGGTTTGTTTCATCATTAGGCTCCTTGATTTTTCCTGCATGTGTTGCAGCTGAACATAAACTAATCTGAGTTGGTTTTGAGCTAGCCAGCTCAGGTATGGTCTGCATTCTTCACCTGCAGCAGTAATTATGGTTTTCAGCAGTGGCTAATGCCCTTTGTTGCTCAGGCCGCCTGTGATGAGCTGCTGCAGTAACTGACTCAAGTCCCTAGATAAAGGCTAGCTCAGGTTTATCTGCACTACACTGCACTGTTGGGATACTGTAACTCTCTTTTACAAACTGAGCTATTGCAGTGAATTCCTTGGGGCCTTTTACTTCCTGCCTTTTCAATTTTGTTTTCTGTGAACTTTGCAAGCGTGGCTTTTACCTGTATCCATGGCTGACCTTTTTTCAATGCTATCTGCTTAAAAGCTTATGCCAGCATGCAAGCTCTTGTCTTCGTCTTCACTGGTGGCTTTGTGCCAGGATCACACCTGCCTAATGAAGTGTCAATAACATCCTGTCCCTTCCCAGCCTACCTTCCACCCCACTGCATGTGGCATTGTCATTCTCCTGTTTGCTTTGTTCTAGCTGTTTCTACAACCTCCACCTTCCTCGAAGACATCTTGTCTCTCCTGATAGCTCCAGAAATGTCATTACCTGCATTTGGTGCTAGCTGGGGCTGAGCTTTGGAATTTGGCTCTTGGGATGGATATGGTGCTATTTTGCTTTGAAGTCAGACCACATGTTTTGTGAACAGCATGGTTTTGACCTTTAGAAGCATGAAATGGCAAAGGCCAGGCATGGTGCTGGACAACATTGGAACAATGAGGCTGAGAAACCATGCAGTGGGACCTAATAGAGTGCATATAGAAAGCGCTTGGGTCAATCTTTACCAATGTTGTCCCTAACTTGCCTTTTTGTATCCCTGCTTGAGGAAGACATAGGTCCATTTTGAGATGTTAGACTACATATATAGACTGTCCTTATTTCTAGCAGGAACTGAAATTCCTTTGTATTGCTGCAGTGGTTTGAGCTGGTGTGGGTTAACACCAGGAAGGTCTCCCAGCCTTTGCTCTCCCTTTTGCTCCAACACAGGAGCCTACAGTGAGCCAGGTCAAAGGCAAAAACGTAACCTGAGGTGAGGCAGAAGGAGAAGAGAGATTGGAATAAATTGCTGTGGACCTGCAGCCTTACCTTCTCTGCATTGCAGTCTGCGAACAGGTATTTGTGGGATCATAAGGAAAGTTGGGTGGGAAGAGACCTCCAGAGGTCTCTGGTCCAATCTTCTGCTCACAGCCATGACACTGGGCCAGGTTGCTCCCATCATCTAACCCATAAATGCCCTGTCGAAGTCGGCAGCATCTAACAACAGCTCTGGTGGAACTTGTGCATGATTCCCATATTTCCTGCATATTTTACTGTGGACAAGTCCTTCTGTAGCCCTGGCTCCTGCATGACAGGTTCCCCTGGTCCTCTTCCCTCCAGTTGTGCTGCCTTATGGAAGATCCTGGAGCACACAGTGCTGTCTGTCCGGCTCTTCCACTCATACTGTTTGGACACTGGCTTTTTTGAGGCAAATGGGATGCCTTCTTGAATGCACAGCTGAGATCAGGCATCTGGTGCCTTCGGTTGCAATGTGCTTGTTCTTAAAAACCAAAAAAGCTCAACAAAAAAACCAGTCAGCCACCCAGAAAGCACAAAACCCAGCACAAAATGTTGGCCTGGCTCAGCCATATTTGTCTGTTTTGACAGATCCTTAAGGTGATCGACAGAACCACAGTTGCCAGCAGCTTTTTATAGGAGGATCTCTTCTTACCACACTGTTTATTCTTGGGAAAGACTTCTTTTTTTTCCCAGTCACTTAATGCATGGCTTAATTTTTTTTTCCAGAACCCCAGCAATAACTGCTTTACTTAATCTTTTGCAATGGCCAGTTAGCCTGCCCTTTCTTTAATTTTAAATGCTGAGAAATTAGGTTGTAAAGACTTGGTGAATGGGAGTTATGGAAAACAAATTAACCAAGTGCTCTTTCTTTCTCTCTTATCTTTGTTTCCCCAACTTCTTTTGTGACTTTTCTGTCTTCAGTTGACCTGCTCCTTGTGCAACCACAGTCTCTTTATGCAGCTCATTAAATCATGTTTTCAGTCTAGCTTTAGATTTACAAACTTCTCTTGTTAGTGAGCATTTCCTTCTTATCTCCTTTCTTTCATTCTTATCTCAGCCTTTTGGCAGAAAGCACTTAGTGGAGACTGCTAGCCTTGAAGTTGGTCTCAGTGAATAGAGGGGAGGAGGAGCCATTGACACTTTAATTTCAGTGTTTCTGCAGCCTGATGGATATGCTCTGGGCTATGAAAACGCGTGCTTCATTGGCTCGCAGAGAATTAATCTTCTGAATAGATGATTTAAAAAGAATCTGCTCCTGCTGGTTGTGTTCTGTGTGTCTGCTCAGCAGATTTGGGTGTTTACACCAGAGTGGATCTGGAAAGGGGACTAGTCAAAGGCAGAAGCCAAGTAGGTGGACGGCCCTTGCGCTTTTAGGAGCCGTTACCTAAACCCTGGTTGGTTGCTGAGGGAGGCAAGCTTGGTAACTATAGACTTTCCCATCCCATCTTTTATAAAGGAGTCAACTTTTATTTCCATCAGTGGCTGTTTTCCAGTGACAGTAGGAGTTAGACTGTGTTTCTAGTGAAACGAGAAATAGAGATGTTTCAAGCTAAGGGCAACACAGGAGACAAAAACTATATGAAAACACAGACTTCGCAATTTGTCTTATTCTTTTGTGTGATACCCATTTCCTCTTCTCTTGCCTAAGAAAATATGCTTTGCTGTTGAATTATTAACAGATCAGCTTCTGAGGGTCCAGCCAGGAAATCCTTGCTCAGTCTCCAGAAATGAGAGTGCTCTTTTGGAAAAATTTGAAGCTTTCATCATGGTTGTGAAGATAACATTAATAGTGACAGTTGGGTAAAATTGTTCTGTAAGTGCTGGAGCCAAACTCACTGGATTCAGTAAAAAGGGGAGGTCACACTTTTTCCTTTTATTCTTGCTAATTATGACAGCTGCTGGTATAGTTGAATATTCGTGTTATTCAGTTACTAGCAAACGTAAATGCATTTTTCTATTATCTTCTGGACAGACTGTAGCTTTCTTTGTAGTGCTGTCAGTGGCTGGTTTCAGGTGAATTGTAGGAGGTACGGTGGGATAAAATCAAGCCATTCTCTTCTTGTGCTCCAGTTGCTCTGCTTTACATTTAAACAGTTCAGAGGCGTGTGTGTGTGTGTAAGCAGAGTTTACTGCCAGTTGAGCAAGATTATATACCTTTCCACATGATATAATTAATACAAAATATGCTGCCCAAAGCGTCGCTGGAAATACGATATAGTGGCATTTGCAAGCCCAGGCAGTTACATACAAGATTTTCTAAATGCAGAATCCAGAGGTGCCTGTCTGACTAATATGTTGGTAAGGGCACGCCTGACTTTATTAGATAGGAGTCTATTCTTTGGCTTTATTAGATAGCTTTAGTTACTTGATCAAAGAATAGACTCCTATTAGAGTCCTATCTTTTTCCTTTTCCTTTTTTCCTTTCTGACTAGCTAGCAGTGTCAGGGCAAGCTATCTCACATGGTTAGCTCCTGACTCCTTGAAAGTAAAAACATAAGTTTATGAAATTTATTATTGTACGTCATAGGGAGGGGGAAAATATGTTGTGTTAAAAGGATTATTGTTGGTGCAGTTTGTATTTCCTTTTCTCAGTCCATTTGCCACTCATTTAAATGAAATTTCTCTTCCTTCCCCATCCCATGCTTGTATTGGGTGTCAGTGTGTGTATTGTTGTTTGTGGTGGTGGTGCTGGGCATCCCACACTCCTGGAACTCATGACTAGGAGTTCATGCTAATGACTGGACAACGCTGAGAATGCAGATGCACAACAAACACAATTAAAATGGCTTTGTTCCTTTTAAGAACGTGTTTGTTAGGTATGTTTAAATGCAAGTGTGTGAATTACCTCCCTAGCCACAGTTGGGGTATTTTATTTTGAAGGTAACAGCTTTTCCATTGGAGGAGTTCGTGAGTATTTATTCTGGCTGAGAAGACAGCTGGACCAAAGGTTTTTGCTCAGCCTTCTTTAGGCAGCAGCCCAAGTACTTTTCTGTCTAAAGGATAGAAAAATATTTCAGAAATATACCCAAGTTGATAACAGAAAGGTATATAGAGAATTGCAGAAACAAAGGCAGGAACTTAGGCTTCCTCTTCGATTTTTTGAAATTTACAGTGTTTTACCACTTTGTTTCAAACTTTAGGATTTTTTTTTTTGTTCTGTAAACTTACGGTTTAAGAAATAGAAAATAAACCAGAAGATGATAGGATATCACTGTGTAACCACTGTGGTGCCTATGTTTAATACTGTGTGATGTTTGTTTCCCAATGTTTGGGGAAAAAACAACCCAACTCTCAAAAAACCCCAACCAACCAACCAAATAAAACTTGGGAAGAAAAAAAATCCCAGAGAACTTGAAAAGATGCAATGAAAGGTAACAGGAGTGCTCCAAAGCATGGAGCAGCTGTATTGTGGGAGCTG
Source organism: Nestor notabilis (assembly GCF_000696875.1). NCBI lineage: Eukaryota > Metazoa > Chordata > Aves > Psittaciformes > Psittacidae > Nestor > Nestor notabilis. Next base: position 17,171 of record NW_009931144.1, read on the forward strand.
ATTGAGTTATGAGTCATGTGGAGAAAATGAATAGAGCAGTGATGTTTTTTCTGTCTTTTCTGATGTAAGGATTTGGAAGCATGAAATCAAATTATTAGGAGGTAAGCTTGAAACAAATAGAAGAGCTACCTTTTCAGAAAACATAATAAAAACAATGAGAAAGTCATGTTTTAAATTTTTAGCATCCTCTGTATCTTATATCGAAAATCTCTCTTAAAATCAAACCTAAAAGCAAACAAACAAAACCCCCAACTAAACAACCTTCCCCCCCGCCCCCAACCTGAAAGTTTTTCTATTCAGGAGTAGATAAATCTATTCACAGCAGAAAAATCTGGCATACACAAAGAACTTCTTTGTGTGCTGCCAGACCTTGCCTGGCTCCCCTGATGACTAATGCAGAGCCTATTTCCATAGCCACAGGTGGCTCCCAGAAGAGTTCACAGGAGGATTGGTGCGTGGAGCCGCTCCCTTTTCTGCTTCGTGTAGCATGGGGTAGTCACCGAGTCCCAGTGGCTGGGGGCAAGTACCTTGCCTGTGGTCTCGGAGCAGTGAGAGCTTGCCGAAGGTGGGCAGTAAGCACTGCAGACAGGGAGCCCTTCTCCTTCAAAGCCAAAGCACGGGGTGATGGAGCAGAAGATCCCAACTGCTGCGTTTGAATTCCCCATTGTGGGTTGAAGGGGGTCAGCGCACTGGTATGCCACCTATTATATGATCTTCCTTCTACTTTTACAGACGCATCATTTTCTTTATCTGATAATTTGCTTCAAGGACCAGAAAAGTGAGTCTGTGGAATTTGCCCCTGTCACTGAAAGAAAAACCTGAGGACCTCCCAAGAGCTTATTATAGAGGTGGAAGGACCTATGTGAAGCCGGGGTTCTTGGTGTCAGGGGCTAATTACAAAAGGAGTCATTTACTGTGGTATTCATTTAAAAATGGACAGTTTTACTTAAACGTGCTGAGCTTGGAACAAACTTGAGTGCAGCATGTTAGTGTTTTTTGGGTCCTGATCTTTGCAAATGCCTGAAGAGGAGACTTCACAAATGACTTTGGTGTGATTACTTGTGAATATTTTCCATAGCAAGACTGTAAAGTACAAACATTTGGGATAGCATGTCATCCAGGGAGGTGCAGAGAATTTTGTCTTATTGTATAGGGCTATATGTAACAGGTAGGGGGAAGAACAGCAGTAGCTGAGTCCTCTGTAAGTAATGTAGGGAACACCGAGAAGCAAGATGCTCACTTGAAAGGCCTTTATTACACCATCTTATGCAGTGGTTTGAGAAGTGGTTACTTGGAAATCTTTCTCTGCACATATCTGCTTGAGGGGTGGTTTCAGGGGAAGCAATGAGCTGAATGAAGAGCTTGCCAGCGTGCTCCTGTGACTTACCTTGTGTTGACATGAGCTATAATGGGGTGTCACCAAGAATTGCTTTGCTTTGCCAGCCCTAAAGAAAACAAGCAGCTAAACTGTGGGCATCCTTAACATGGCAAACATGCCAGGAGCAGTGGGGATGGAGGAAGGCCTCGCTCTGGCAGATTGGGGCATAAAGTCCAGCCCACATAGGCCAGCGTATCCCAGTAGGGTGTTGGCAATTTGTGGGGGTAGTGAGAGGGGAAGCTGAGTATATCGTGCACTGCGCCATTAGCCACTGTGCTTACGTGCAAGACAAGCTGATGACAGTGTTATGAACAAGGTTTGCTGATATTGCTGACAGGCTGAGGATGAAGAAGAATTTTTTGAGTAATTAGTCCTTTTGCAATAGCCTTTCCTTGCTGTGGTGGCTTCAGCATGATTGAGTATTATTCTCAAAATCACACCCTTGTTTCTTTCCTTGCATCTGCTAGAGTGGCTCAGCCACATGACATCCTACAGTGGCAATGTGTCTTCTGAGATGCTGCATCCTAAGAGAAGCCTTTAAGTCCTAGGGGGTGCTTTGGGATAACCACTCCCTTATGCTTCAACCTGATGGGCAATACACAGACCTGAATCTTTCACAGAACGTTTATGGCACCTGAAAATGCAAAGTCGGATTTGTATATTAAGGAGGGTTTATGCTGTAACTGCATGTGAGGGAATCAGGCCTTCAAGCTTAAGAAAACTAAAACATTTGGGACCAAATCCTAATGTCAGAGCTTAGGCCTTTGTGTGTCCTAGCTGGCCCAGCCAGCCAGATTGGGGGCAGAGAGACAGCAACTCTGTATAGGATGTGTCTAGTGTTAACTCAGTGTTATGGAGAACAGAGGGAATCAAAAATGGAAAGACAGGAATTGGACAGAAATTGCAAAAATTAAAAGAACAGTTGGGATAAACATTCAACTGGAGAGGAAAGCCGATGTAAGTGGTCCTCTGGGTCTTGTGCTTGTAAGTGTGTAAATTAAGCTGTAGTGATGGCTGAATGCCCTGATATGGCTGAAGCTTCTGTGCTTTGTCCTCTGTTTAAGAGGAATGTTGAAAATACTTTGTCTTGAAGGTGCAGAAATAATTTGAAAGTTTAATGTAAGATTGAATGTAGAGTATTTAACGGCCAAAACTTGAACGGAGTAGGCAAGGCTTTTTGAGAAGTTGGGTTTTATCACTGGATTTTGGGTTCCGAGTCTCCTTTCCCTCCCAACTTTTCTTCCCCATTAAAAAGCTGAGATGAAGTAAGATGTATTAGTGTAGAACCCAGTGGCTTTCATTACCATCATGTAGGGTTGCTCTGACAAGTATTTTGGAGGATTTATCCATGTATGGTTCTGTTGGCATTATGGGTACTCACTCTCCACTTCTCGAATAGTGGCAGAACTTTATAAAATAGGGCCTTTATCTTTGCTTTAGGTGAGCTATTTTTATTACAGGGCAGCAGTCTGCAAGTGAGGATGCACTTTGCCATTGATCTATATAAACATACTGTTCTTTGCCCTCTCTCTTGCTTGTGTCTTTGTCCAGCTTATTAGTTGCCTTGTGGAAGCAAAGCCTAATTCATTTTGCTCTAAGCCATTTCTTGAGTTTACGTTACAAAAGGTAAAACTCTTTGACACAGAGCAGAGGTTCAGCTATTATGGATGTAATTATCTTGGTGAAGAATGCAGGATGGTTAAGTGCTGCTGTCAGGCGGGGCTGCATTTTAGACTGATCTGACAGGTTAAGAAGGCTAAGAAATAGCCATATTTTGCTCCTGTGACCTTGTTTAAAGGTAATGCAGGACCTTTCTCTTGTGCTTTTTCTCCTGCAAAATATGCAAGTTTTGATTAAGAGCTGAGCTTGCTGCTGTCTTCCCCTCACAGTTGTGTGAGCAGTTTCAGCTCGACAAGGAATGCTTGATGTAATCTCCTGAAATTAGACGTGTAGGTGTGTTGTCATTATTAGCCTGCTAGTGGCCGTTTAGCTATTTTATCTCTGTTATAATTAAGAGAGTGTTACTTGGGAGGGAGTGAGAAGAGGTGGGTCAGGAAGCTGGAGCTGGAGCCAGACCCAAGGCAGGATGTGTTTGGGCCTGTGGATGGGATGCATCTGGCAAAGATGGTGCCTGTAAGTGTCTTCTAGCTATCAGACTTCCTTTATACTGGAAAAGGAGATCTCTGGTCCCAAAATATCCAATTTGCACTGTTATTTGAAGCGCTTTTTTGCCAGTTGGTGTGAGCTTCTGCATAGCTTTCCTCAAATCAACCCCAAATGCCCCATCAACGTATGTGGCTTTTCTGTCTGAGATAAAGCATTTTCCTCTCATAAAACTATTTATTTTCCCCTGCAGAGAGGTGAGAATGTGTGTGTAGTTTAAACGTCACCTGCAAAGAGTATCCACTTGAAGTATTTTGTTTTATGACCTCACACAATCCACAGCTTCCCGTGAGCTGTAACTGACGCTTCAGGCCTCAGGGAAATGAACTGTGTCTTTGTTTCAACCTCCTTTGCCTACAGAATGAAAATAAAGTTGAAGTCTTTGTTGTGTGTCCTTCTATTGTTACTGCTTTTCCTTGGAGTGAATTTGTCAGGGACGTGACTGGAGAGCTCTTGAAAGTGGCTGTTGCTCTCTGGCTCCCTGTGCATACATCCCTGGAAGATCTATGGATAGAGAATCCTAAGCAAGTGCCAGATCACATTAAGAGGTTGGGAAATCCCTTGTGTCTAAATTAGTGCATTTGAAACGATGGAAATTTATTTGTAGGGGTAAAATCCTTTTAAAAGTAACTGGTAGTGTCATCAGGGGACTAGTAAATGTTGTAGCATCCTTAAGTGATGAGGAAGGTAAACCAAAGCCTTCCTTGCTGAAGGCGTTCAGGAGAACAATGCCCTTTGCTTCACAGGAAAACACCCAACCTTGTGATTACTTGTGATGGGCCGGATGTGGCCTTCTGCCAGACTTGAGTAGCAATTTAGAAAAGAACCAAGTTTTACCTCTGACTGGGGCAATAGTGGCGTAAATGAGACTTTTCTGAAATGTTTTTTTGAAAATCATTTTAACTAGTGCGGGGTGAATTCTTTTCTTTATGGACTGAATTGTGCCTGGTGGAAAATGAAACCCCATTTCTTTAGTGAGGGGGAAGGGGTCTGGGACAATAGCCACAGACCCAGAAAGACGCTGAGCATCAGCAGGTCTCTGGTAAGGAAGGAAACTGGCTGTAGCTGTTGTCGAGGAAGGGGTGCTGCTTCTCATAATCCAGAGGAAAGGGTGTGAAACATAGCAATAATTGTAGGAAACAATTGTCTTTGTTCTAGCTGGACTGCGCCCTACATGGCGTACAGAAAAACATGGCCTCTCTGAATCCCATCGCTGTGCTGGGTCAGCCCTGTGGTACAGTGAGAAAGGAAATTGTGAAGTAAAAGTGATCTTGGGAGGCTTTGGTTTTCCTCTGTAGAGGGGTGGGAAGGTGAGCAGTTTAGACGTACCTGGCAAAATGTATGTTTGGTTTGAAGTATTTCAGGGTCAGGCAGAAGGCAAAACACCTTTATAAGCTGCTGGCTTCTTGTGCTTGTGGGCTACCTCTATTTGGGGTTCTGGTATTAACACTGTATAAAGGTTTTGGGGTTTTTTCCCCTCTGTCTTCCCTGTATTATTTCTTCTGGTCACGACAAAACTTTTCTCTCTGAACTCTGATTTACCTTCACATCTTTTCTGTCTCAAGACCCTTAGGTGGCCAGGTCAGTACCATTCACCAGCCATGTTTGGCTCCTTTGCTTTTGACTCTCCTCTATTCTTATGCCCAAACCTTCTCTGACCTGTCCCACCAGCACCTCCTTGGTTTGGTCTTGCTGCCTCTTTTCTGGGCTGTCCTGCACATTACTGTTGGCTCTCTGATTACCCAGGCCCCTTGCCTGCTGTACACCAACCTTCTCCAGGGTCTCAGCTACCATTTCCATATTGCTCTCCTGCTCTTCCTTGTTCATCTCTTTCCATTTAACCTTTCATGGCCTTTCTTGTGATGTTCCTCTCTATGTAGCTTACTGGTGGTATGAGCCATCTCCTTACACTCCCTCCCAAACACCGTTTCCTAATACTTCCACAACTTTCCTGTCCCATCCCATTCAGGCACGTAGTGAGTAGTTCTTCAGTCTTTACCTCTTGCTCATCCCGTGCATCTGGACTACGTGCACGATCTTAAGCTACAAACTTTCGAGGAAACCTAATTCAGTCTTTACGAGCTCAGACCTTTGCAGGGTGTAATTACCTCTTGCCGTCATCGCTGAGACCTCCTTCCTGCCGGCTTACCTGACGCAGGCATGCATGCACACATACATACATATACAGCATCCCTGTTTCCCCCAGGTCTTTAGCCTGTGCAACTGCCGGATCACCTGCGCTGGATCTTTGCTGTCGCTGCCTCGTGGCACACCACATTCAGCCGTTCCGGGTTCTGCCCAGTTTTCTTCCCATCTGCTGAGCCAGGTATCGTCCTCACATTACCCATACCCATCATGCAGGCAAGGAAGGACTTGCTCATGCGTGTCTGCGGTGTCTTTTTGGGTTGGCTGGGCTTTACTTTTGCCATATTGAAGTACCCTCAGTTGTTGCCTCTTATGAGTACTTTCATAATCTTTGAATGGAGATGCCTTTTCTTCAGCGTCTCCAACCCATGTCAATGCCCAGCCTCACAATAACTGCTTTGTTTTTTGTTGTTCCCTTACTTCCCCTGTGGTGTAAGGCAGACAGGCACCCTTCTAGATAAGGGTGCTTCCATATCTCAGTCTGTCCTGGGAAGTGTACAGCTTCTTATTTGGTACTGAAGTACTTATTAACAGCTCTGGTGAACTTATCCCCCGCATGACATTGCCTGTCAGTGAAGTTAAATTCTTATACTGACCTTTGTAAGAGGGGGCAGGAAAAAAAAGTAATAAAAAGGCACTTTGGAAATTAATTGCAGGGGGATCTCTGAATTTATGGATGGCATAAAAAGGAAGTGTGCTTTCTTGGAGAAACAGCCTTTTGTCAGTGTACCTGCTTCCCCACCCCGGGATGTGCAGTGAACATTGTTACTACTGTTTCTTGGGTTAGATGTCTGAACCATTAAAATACAGAGGAGGAAAAGTCCGAGGATGTGAGGAATGAAGCAGTGTTGCTACATTCACTCAGGCTTGGACGTGCTTGTCTGGTTTCAGTGCCATTGGAGCAATTGTGGTATTACCCTTTGTTTTCTCTCTGCTTCTCCTTGGAGGCTGTCTGGCAGGTCTCGGAGAGGCAGAAGGCAGAGTTTGCAATGCGGGATGGTTACATCCTGGATTTGAGAGCAGAAACCCAAGGCTTCCCTCTGCTGTCCTTTGTTCACTGGCTCATTTTTGCCATTTCTTGGTGTACATGAGGTCATTTACTTCAAGCAGTGGAGTAGCGGAACACAGCAGTTTTCAAAGGACATAAAGACAGTTTGTATCTGGTTTTCATTTCCTTTTTCTTCTATTTGGTAAACTGTACTATATTTAATAATAAAAGACTTGCTAGTTCTTGTATTGCAGTCACTGAGTTATTAAATCTCAGAATCTCTGATTTTGCTAAAGAGTAATTAGTGTGTGCAGTACCTCCCTGACATGTGCTGGAGATGTAATCAGGAACCAAGGCGCTCTTAGCAAGAGCTTTGTTAAAGTGTACTTTAAAATACCACCTTACCAGGAATGGAAAGAGCCTGTAGTCATATAAAAAACAACTTCTCTCAGAAGCTGAGAGGTTTGGGAAGACAGGATTTGGTATATGTACTGTTAGAGACTCTGCTCATCTGGTTTTATCCTTCATTAAAATTTCAGCATAGATCCTCATAACACAATGTCAGCAGAAATGGAGGCAAAGCTTAAAGGATTACTCTGATTAATATGAGGATGCGAGTTTTGGGTTTTGTTTGTTGCCTTAGAGCTGAAGGAGTCATTTGGGTGCTTACCTTGGACTCATGCCCATGTCTAACCATATGGTAGAGCAGTTGATGGAATGCAGATAACAACTTCATTTTCTTCACTATTTAGGTTCAAACTTGTGCTAACAGGTCCCCTCCCAAGCTTTGTTTCAACCCACTATGTGAACCTAGTAGGGAAATTCACCTCTCTGTGCCTCAGTTTCCCCATACTGTAACCAGCAATAATAACATGCTGCTCCTCTTTTAATGTGTTTGGTGTGTAGGGATGAAAAGCACCAAATATGAGCCTGCTGTTTAATTATTTGGCCTATTTCCTGTACTCAATTTGTCTGACCATGCAGTGGGAACACCCGTGATCGGGAAACATGGACTTCCCACATTTACCTGGGTAGCACCCAGGTGGTGGTGCTAGACTGACCAGTTGGGCTGTGACCAACAGTGCTGGCAAATATGGCTGGCATTAGCCAGCCAGCCACTTCAAAGAGTGAGGGTAAGAAGGGAAAGAAAACTTTCAGGGGAGAAAGCATGCTTCGAACCTGAATAAAGTGAAATTTTCCTCTTCTGACCAGGCAGCCTGAATGCACGGGCAGTGCTGCTTCCTAGGTAATTTGAAACTGTACTAACGCTTCAAAAGAGAAGTGAGTCAAAACAGCTAATCCATGTAAACTGTTGTCATAGGTGTGTGGTGAAATCCATGTCTGTCACCACTGAGAAGTTGCTGTGGGGGGTTGAGTCAAGGCACATTGGGGCCCCATTTCCCTGAGTGGCATGGGAGCAGGGTCTCGGGGAATGGGAATACTAATTTCTCT
>NW_009931144.1:25318-26175 GCF_000696875.1 Nestor notabilis
CCTGACAAATTGCTCGTGCATGACCTTTCACATTTGGGTTCCTGAGACACACTCTGTCAATACAGAGCATGTTTCTACTACTTTTTGCAGGTAGACTTTGCACAGGAGGAATCTGCCTTGGAAGGGACTTCGAAATTTTGGAAGAGGAAATTTCGAGGCAGGCTAAACCAGCCCCTGGAAGCCTGATAGTAATTTGCATGCTATCCAGATGTCACGATCTCCTGAGAATAGATATAGATATTGTATGTATACATACATGTATACATGTATGTATTACATGTATATTTTACATATTCCCATTTAAAAGTAAATGGGAATATGTAAAATATACATGTAATACATACATGTATACATGTATGTATTACATGTATATTTTACATATTCCCATTTAAAAGTAAATGTTTAAACCCTGCAAATAAACCGGTAGCTTAGAAAAGAAGTGTAATACGGAGCTATTGTACAAAGAATTGTATTGTGCTGTAGTGTTACTCAAGCTGAGCCAAACCTATAGGCAAAGGCTTATGCCTTAGGTTTAAGGAGTATATGGTGTGTTGTGGTCTCACTGTAGAAACTGCATGTAGGAGGAGACAGTTTCAAGATGCAAGACCTGTTGTTAGTTATTCCTCTGCCTCCTGACTCTAAGGCTTCTAGGCCTGAAAATGGCAGGCAGTCAGTAAGGTCATTTTAAGGGTTTTGGAGCTGAGCTACAAAGTCACTGTCGTGGTTCAAGCCCAGCCGGCAACCCAGAACCACGCAGCCGCTCGCTCACTCCCCCCCTACCCCTTCTCTCCTCGCTCCCAGAGGGATGGGGAGGAGAATCGGAGGAATGTAAATACCACAGATAGAGATAACAGCAC
>NW_009931144.1:26540-26756 GCF_000696875.1 Nestor notabilis
TAAGAAGGAGAAAAAATGACTGCTGTAGCTGAACCCAGGACAGTATCCACCCCTTATTCCATACCATTCACGTCATGCTCAGATCCCACATTTTTCAATATACCATCGCTTTGGTCTCATACATACACATTTTTATATACACCCACACCCAAAGAGAGATATCAGGTCTCATACATACACATTTTTATATACACCCACACCCAAAGAGAGATATCA
>NW_009931145.1:0-554 GCF_000696875.1 Nestor notabilis
TCTAACCCAAACCATTCTATGATTCTGTGACTGGGTGGAAGGAATCCCATGCCTGGAGTGCTGGGATGGAGGGTCCAGGCTGTTCAAGAGGGGCTGGCAGGGCAGGCAAGGTGCAGGTGTTGCACTGCATGTACAGCAAAGGGTTGATGGTGCAGCTGTTACCATCATTGATGATGTGGTTGAGACTTCTGGGTGAGGACGAGGGTCTGTAAAACAAAGCAGCTGCTGTGGGTGTCTCCTGCCCACTGCCCAGCCGGGATGCCAGCCCTGAGGAGTTACGTCTACAGGCAGTCAGGAGAAATCACTGGATCAGCATCCCCTGTCCTTATGGGTTACATCAACTTCCCAGACACCAGCTGGGAATACTGTACTGCTGTGAGGAGCAGGTCTGGGCAATTCCTGAAGTTGGTGGAAAAGAACTTCTTTTCCCAAGTTCTCAGAGAGCCAACAAAGAAAAATGCCCTCCCAGGCTTGCTAACTGTGAGAGGAGAAGGACTGGTGGGACCGGGGTTTTGTCTTGGCTGGCGGTGACTCGGCCCTGGGACTGGATCCCA
>NW_009931145.1:585-2254 GCF_000696875.1 Nestor notabilis
TGGGACTGGCTCGATGCCCTTTGGGGCTCAGCAGCTCTGATGTGGGGCTCAGCAGGGCTCAGGTGCCCCCTACTCTCCCTCCCCTCCCACACAGGCACAAGGCGGTGCTGGAGAAATGGATTTTAATGGGAAAATAAGAAAAAAAGGCTCATTAAGTCTACCAGCAAGGGCTGCACCCGCTGTGTTGCTTGGGCAAGGTTCTCAGCCCCTACTTTGTCCCCCTCATTTCTGCACCAGCAGGCTGGGATGGTTCCACGTCCATCCCCAAATCAGCCCACCACCCGTAGGGCTCCATCTCAATCGTGCTGATGTCTTCAAAGCTCTGGATGACTTTGGCTTTCTCGAGGACACTGTAGTCGCAGGTGAGCAGCTCCTCGGGCAGTGAGAGCGAGGTGAAGTCGTAGAGGGGGATGTCTGTGCCTGTGCCACCAGGGTCCTCAGGCATGGGACTGCTGCTGGGACCCTCTCGGCTGACCCCCTCATTGTCCTCATAGCAACTGAAGAACCTCAGGGCCTCCTCAAGAGGCACCTCCTCATAATGTACAAGGCTGTCTTTCAGGTCTCCAAGGCCTTGGTTGTGGGGGTCAGCAGATGGGCTTGGAGGGACATCACTTCCTGGGGGGATGTTAATTCCCAGGGTTGTCCCCACAGAGGTTGCTGCACTGGGGATGTCGGGCTCTGCAGACACCCCCTTGATGTTCTTGTTGCTGGGGATGGAACTCAGCAAGTCTGGGGCATCTGTTCTACCCTTTCCAATGGTGTCACCATGATCCTCAGGCATGGCGATGCTCCCGGGACCATCCTGGATGACCCCTTCCATGTCCTCAGACATACCAAAGAGCCTTAGAGCCTCTTTGAGGAGCATTTCCTCCGTGACTTCAATGTCCCCACCTGGCTCCCCAAAGCCTGGATTCTGGTGGTCAACAGAGGGGCTGGGAGGGATGTTGCTTCCCTGGGGGATATTTGTGTCTGGAGGTGTCCCTGTGGACATGGCCATTCTGGAGATGTTGATGCCAGCAGACACCCCCTCAATGTTCTCATAGCCAGGGATGGAATTTGGCAATTCTGGGGCAGCTGGGACTAGTGTTTTCTCCTTTCCAATGGTGACACCAGGGTCCTCAGTCATGGTGACGCTGCTGGGAGCGTCCTGGATGACCCCCTCCATGTCCTCGGACATACCAAAGAGCCTTAGAGCCTCTTTGAGGAGCATCTCCTCAGTGACTTCGATGTCCCCATCTGGCTCCCCAAGGCCTTGATTCTGGTGGTCAACAGAGGGGTTGAGGAGGACGTTGCTGCCTGGGGGGACGTTGTTACCAGGGGCTATCCCCATGGAGGTGGCCACGCTGGAGATGTTGGTCCCTGCAGGCATGTCCTCCATGTGCTGGTTCACGGAGCTGGGTGCTGGCAGCACCGGGGCTGCTGGGGCCCCTGCTCCTCTCCCCCGGTGCTTATGGGGCTCAAGGTGTTGCTCTGGGGTCCCGGCGGCTGCGCAGGCTGGGAGGGTCCTGCAGCCCCCGGGGCCCAACAGGGCAGCACCTGGCTGAGCAGTGGCACCATAGCCCAGCGTGGAGGTGTCTGCTGGAGGCAGGTTGGGGCTGGTCCACTGCACAGAGAAGAGCTGGGGGTTGAAGAAGCATCCACATGGAGCCCTCTGCAGCCCTGTGAGGGG
>NW_009931146.1:0-370 GCF_000696875.1 Nestor notabilis
AATAAAATAAAATAATTTTTTTTCTGGATATAGTTATGTCCATTTATTAACTTCTGTTTAGATTCTCAAATACCAATAAAAGACTTATAAAGGTATTCCTTGGTCATTGATTCAGTTCTGACAGCTAATATGGTTGATCAGAAATAAAAACCAATGGTGTATTTACAGGTTTTATAGCAGTTCTTTGTTTTGTATAAATTTATTTCATATTTCTTATTAAATATTGAATCATTTCCTGTTTAAACATCTATTTTGAACATTCAGAATTTGTTTGAGAGGTGTTCATACAGGCAATTTATAAGACTTTAGAAGACTATATGCTCAAAGAAAGATAGATGAAAATGATGAAAAAATGTACTATTTACCTTAA
>NW_009931146.1:419-3279 GCF_000696875.1 Nestor notabilis
GAGCGGTTGCTTGAAAATTACTTATGCAATGTGAATTCCTTTGTTGTTTATCTCCCAAAACACTGAAACACACTCTAGGCTTTAAACTTATTACTAAAGTGGGAGTTTACTTCTCTAGTTATTAAAAATTGTCTTTTGATTATCTTTTTGCTACATTGATGTTGTTCAGAAAAGTGTTTGCATCAGGGCTAATGCTTTTACTTTTAACTGCTGATTGGTAACCATGATGGGGATGAATAGGACAAACAGGATTTGCAGCCTTGTTTAGTTTGGATTTTTGCTTAGATTTATTAAAAATGTAAAAAACAATCAAACTAACAACAATTTCAATCAATCAATTCAGCTCACATAATGCTGAGATATTTATAAAAGGTTCAAGACAAAACTGAGATGGTCAGCATGTGTTTCAGCTATTTCATAATATTTTTGCTTAGGTTTTGTTTATTTAGGTAGAACTTTTGCACAGGAGTTGAAAGAAAAAATATAGATACAAACCAGTCATAAAATAGGTCTTGATAGCTAGGGTGAGTATCATTTAATGTTTCCTAAAGTATTCATATTTCTGTCTCAAGTTAAGACATACCAAAGCAAAACCGAAATACTCTATGTGAACAAGCACTTATCACAGAATTTCAGAATGCATTCAATATGAGCAGAAATATTTCTGTGGTTATCCATTATGGCTTAATTTTTGAAGATGGTGGTAACTTTCAGTCCAGATTAAAACACAAGGAAACAAAATATTTTAATATTTTTGAAGTGCCTCAGGAATTTTACTGTAGAAATCTGAATTTGTGTAACTGAGCTTTTTCAATCCTACTTTAAAGTATTTCAGATTAGATTCTGTTAGAAATCTATAGAAGTCTATGTGATTATTTGTGTAAGCAAGATTTAATCTCCATTTTCAAGCGTTTGTGTAAGATCCAGGAATTCTAGTGCTATAATAATACTACAGTAGGCACTGAATAATTATTGGCATATATTTGCTTAAAAGAAAGTAAAGAGAAATTATTTTTAAAAATGAAAAAGCAGAGAGAAGTCCAGCAATAAAAATTTATTATTATAAAAAGAAACTCAATGCAATCAAATGGTGCCTTATCTGAATAAAGTGAAAAATTTACTTAGTTCATAATCAACTTACTTAGTTACTAACATAAGGTATTATTAAGGTCAAAGAGCTAACAAAAAAAGAAAGGTATTTTCATGTTAATGTAGATAGGATTATTTTCCTTTGAACATAAAACAAAAAAAGTGTGAGCTTGTGGTTAGGAATTCTGTTCACTTTATTAAAAAAAAAAGTATATCAAAGGAAAACCCAAATTTTTTATAGATGGGTATGTGACTGATACATTTCATATATAAAAACAATGAGAAAAATGCAAAGATAGAAAAGTTTTTGACAAACTGGATAGAAGATACATGTTGTAATTGTTCATATTTTTCAAAATTTCCCTGATTTATTCTTATTTTTAACTTTTCACTGAATTTATATACAAAACTATTTTACTTTACATAAGTATTCTTTGCATTTATAGGCATACATGGGATACTGGGGCTCATGGACCAAGTTTCTCAGGACCTGATACTGCTACTTCTTCAATCATTATAATTTAAAGAACAAAAGAGAGTGGCTCTGAATTATAGTAGGTTTTTGGAGTATCTATTCAAAGACTGGTTTTGAGCAATGTTCAAGAGTGTTGGAGCAGTGTTCAAGAGTTCAGTGTTGTATGGAGACAAGGCACGTCAAAATTTAAATTTGTGAGATAAAACTTCCAAAGGGGAATTTAAACCACCAGGAGACAATCAGGAGAAAATAACAATGCAAATTAAAATTTCTTAGTGAAACATAAGGTAATTTAACTTCTTGGACTTAGAACACCACTTAATTAAAGACGTGTATAAAGAGAATTAAGTTGGAACGGATTTCCATACCCTTAAACAAAAACAAGATAAGAAGAAAGAAGGAAAAATAGCTAGAGGTTTTTGATCCAAACTGATATCTTTTAAATAAGCAGAAATGTTTTCTAAATGAAACCAGTAAATCCCAGTTTTTGAAACTCCAGAGGTTTCCACTCAGCCTGGAAACTTGAAATTAGCAGCAGTGAGAATACTTCTCCTGGCTCTGTTAAGCAGAGCACTCCCTATGCCCAAACTTCAGACAGTAATGCTTACCTTAGAAGAAGAGTTATATAGGATTCTCTACAATAATTTTGCCAGGATTGTTGCTGAAGATGCAATTAATGATCTATAAAAAAACAAAACCCAAAACCCCAAAATCATCCCCCCCCCAAATCAAACAAAACAAACAAACAAAAAAAAAAACCCAACAAAACAAAACAAACCAAAATAAACCAAAAAGCAAAGCAAAGCAAAGCAAAACAAAACAAAACCAACCCCCCCCCAAAAACCCTAAAACAAACCAAACTTGACAAAACAAAATATTGAAAGGTTATGTATTAATCATAGAAAGCTATAAAGACTTCTAGAGGATTTAATGGTCAGTAAATATGAGTAGGATAGTAGTCAAAATTCACCAGAGACAGAAACACAGCAGCATATATAACGAAAGATGATGTCAAATATATGAAAACAAATACATGATTTTTAACTCAGTGTGGTACTGAAGCCAGCAGTTTCAAGAAGTTCAAACTGGACATGAATACGGGTGATTAAAACATTGATAACTATTTAGGTGGAAAAATATCTAAAAGTCATTAAATTTTATGATCAGGAGAATAAACCAATAACTTTCTCCAGATGAGAGCCATCATCGACCGCTAACAGTCAATTGCCGAGGTGAGTTATGTCCCGAGAGGACGACTTGAACAGCGGAGCGGGGGGAGCTCAGCGTTCCGGAGCC
>NW_009931147.1:0-7563 GCF_000696875.1 Nestor notabilis
ATTCCAGTTCTGTTGTTGAGTGGACTCAAAGTCCTAAAGAAAAATTTTCCCGAGGAGCAGACCGTCCAAGTAATTATGAAGCAGAGTGGGACATGGTCACTACGGTCTCTTTTAAAAAGAAACCTCATTCAAATGGAGGTACTTAAGATATAAGCGAGGTTTGGTTTTGTTTTTGCTTTATGGTAACTTTTAGGTGAAGAATTGCTTTTTAGATACAGCAAAATTGATTTTACTAAAAATTGAAAAGCTGTTCATCAGTTGTGGTGTGAGGTGACTCTTTGGGTGTGGGGGGAAAAAAGTCACAGTGGAGTAGCTGCCATCTGTTTCCAATCCCTTTTTGTTTAAATTGGTAGAGAATTGTGTTGAAGATAAATGTTAGAGTTAACTTCTTGCTACATCATCTAATGACTGTCACAGCAGTTTTACCTGCATTGGGCTCTTGCATTCTTTCAAATAAATGGCATTTGAACTAGATGTCATGTTAGAAAGGAAAATGTAAACCTAAGTGGTTTACTACTCAAATGCCTTTCCACACTGCAACAGCAGGGGGAGATGGAATGTACAGTTACGTGGTATGTGGGTCTTTTTTATATGGTCTTTTTTACTTCAGCAAAATAATTGTATAGCTACATCATTTTTGTTACAGTGTCTCAGTAAAGATGTTTTGGGGGGGCAAGAGTGGGGGAGAAAGGGCAGTGATTCTCAAGTAATCTTTTTTTTTTTCCTCTGATTCTCCCATAGTATTTTTCTTTATAATACTTCTTTTCACTGTATTATTTCTTAGTCTATAACTTGAGGACCATTATGTTTGTCTCACGGTATTTGTGATGGTTTTAAATGTCATCTATGTCATGTGTGAGTGCGGGGTTTGGACTTCAGTTTATTAATGTTTTTGGGTAAAGCACAGTCATTGCTTATAAAAGGCTCCTGTGTTTGAGAGGAGCTTTTAGTGCTAGCACAATATAAAGCTAAAATCAGCATCTATGTCAGGGATAGGATGGTTTATTATGTCACTGGTTTGTACTGATTTTTCATCTTGAGGTGTTAGAGTGCATCTTCACCCAAAGTGAGTGTCAGTGAGCACTGCTGACTTGGATTATGCTCTTTTGACACTTCTTGCTTATTTCCAGTGGCTGTAATTTGATGTGGGCAGGCCAGAGGGTGTGCCAGATTACCTCCAGGCATGCTGGCAATTTTGTGTCCTCTAATAAAGTAAAATGTAATCCTTTCTCTTTGAATGTGTACAGTCTTGCACACAGTGTATACATGTTTGCACAGTATGGCAGAGAGGAGTGGGTACAGAGATTTTTAATTCCTTCTCCCTTACTTTGGTAACTGTTTTACCACGCATCAACTGTACTGTGTCCAATATGTAGCATGCAGTATTGTAATGTGTACCATGTTTGGTTTGAGTATGTAGTACTACCTGGTGGAGGTGCTGGTGAAACTCAGCTTTCTGCTAGAATTTGATACAGCAGTTGTATGTTAACTGCTGGATCCTTTTATAAACTGTAGGCAGAGCCTTAGGGGAGCAGTCTGATGGACTTGCCTGTTATTTTAGAAGTCTGTAGAAGATGAGGAGGCACCAAGAGAAACCCAGATATAGCAGTTACAGTAGTTAGGGTACACATTTCATCATCAGAGTGAATGCTGGGTTTTGTGCTTGTTTTCTAGGAACAGTGACAGATACAATGCATTTGTAACTGCTAACACTGGAAGTCAAACTAAAATTATGTGATCATTTTGTTTTTAAGATGCTACAGCTCACGCAAATGGAGAAAGCAAGTGGTCATTCCTGTTCAGTTTGACAGATCTGAAATCAATCAAACAAAACAAAGAAGGCATGGGATGGTCTTATTTGGTGTTCTGTCTGAAGGATGACGTGAAACTACCAGCTCTTCACTTTCATCATGGGGATAGCAAGCTATTGATTGAATGCCTTCAAAAGCATGTTGTGCTGAATGAGTAAGTATCAGACAACTCTTAATTCTGATTTAAAACACGGATCATTGGTTTAGTGAATTTCAGATTAATGCTTCCTGATGTATTTTAAATACCCTTTTTTATTAGTAAAATCAGTTTTCAAGGTGACTTAAACATATGCATTTGGAATGTAGGCTGAAGTTTTAAAATTGTTGGATCAATTTATGAAGTAGTTTAGAATCTGTTGAGGCGTTATCAGCTCCATAATTCCTCAGTAGCTCCCTCTGGAGGGTACAGAAGCTTCTCATGAACACTCAGTGTAAAGTTATATCCTTCTTCCTGAACCACTTATATTAAGTTGGATAATTTGTGTTAAAGTTTGAGATCTTCTACTTTGTGTGAAATATCTGTGAGTATTGACATTGATGTGTGAAGTAGCTTACAGCACTGTCAACTAAATCAACTTGTATGTAAATGTTTTCCCTCAGAATTCTGTTTCCTGTAACTTCTTGCCATGGAGAATGTTTCACACTTGATCTTTATTTTTCAACCATATGAATGTACACATAGTTAGACCTTATCATGCTGTTAAATACTTGGGTTTTGTTGCATGTTTATATTGTGTCACCACCAAGTTTTTCACTTAGAAAAAATCCTTTGTGATTGGCAAGCATGAATGCAGAATGAAATAAAATGTTCTGCTCTCACCATGTAGGCATAAGTATAATTTAAGAAGGGAACAGAGTAAGAGTAGATAGGCCATGAGGAAACAATGCGATGTAACAGGTACACCTATAACAGGTGTAAGGTGAGTGTAACAGGTAATCTGTTTTCAAAAATATTTTGTTATCACTTACAACATAGTATTCTGATGACAGATTGTAAGGTGGATAGTGAAATGGCTGTGGAAACACTAGGAAAAACCCCTGTGCTGTATGGCGAGTTGATGAAAGCTTTTTACCCTAATGTGATCTGTTGTCTATATAATGCAGCAGTGTATTTCAAATTTTCTAATTCTATAGTATGTATTTAATGGACAGGACCAAGCTTTAACTAGGCTTACTGAGTGCATTTGACAGTGTAGCAAACTGGTTTGCATTAACTTAATCAAAACTTTGTTCTTGTGATTAACTCTCAACTAGAAACCTACGCCTTCTTTCCAGTTAGTCCATTGGAAGCTTTAACAAAAGCAATTTAAAAGTAATGAGTTCATGCTGCTGGGTTTTTTAATGGCCATTATTTAAAGAGCTTATTTTTTTAATATACATGTGTATGCACACACACATACATATAAAAAGCAATAAATAACAGAAGAGTTGGTAACTAAAATGCAGTACTGAACTACCAATCTGTAGTCATTCTTGAATTAATTTTGTTGGAGTTCCATTAAAATGTTGAGGCACCTGCACTAAGCTTATATTTCATATTTTTTGCTCAAAAGCATAAAATACTTAGAACAAGATACTGCTCTGCTATGTAACAACTTATTTTGTCTTTTCATAATCAGGAAGTTTTCTGTATCTTTTGGCTTTAGGGTTGAAAGTTTTTAAAAACATAGGAATCTAAACTAACATACTGCAATACCTTAAACCATTTTGCGAAGTTTAACACTTAAGCTCCTCTTAAGCCAGACATCTAGGTTCTGTCTGGTGTTTGTCAGTTAGTTATTGCACATAATGTTGCACAGTTTGTGTTGCCAACAGGCATTATTTCCAGTTTGATTGAGTCACGTGCTGTAAATAATTACACTTCACATTGCTTATTGGTGAGTCACTGAATGAAAGTGAAGTAGGTACTGATTTTGGTTCCTGTTTCAAACACTGTCTCTTTCAGATAGTTTGCGGTGAGTAAGTGGAAGCTCACCATTCTTCCTTTATTTGGCCCAGTGAATTTCTAGTCCTTGTCCTTTGCAGCCTCTTGCCAGGTGATGTGGACATTTCTGTAGGGACAGTGCAAACCAGTAGCTGTCGGGTGAGGAAGGAACTGGATGAAGAGAGGTAGTCACATGCCCATGTGTCTGTTTTTAGAAGAAGGCGATGGTGCAGAGTTTGTGCAGTCTGACCCAGCAGTGGTGCCCTGGGAATCTTTGCCAGATGGAGTTCCCTGCTAAGGTAACACAGGGGAACTTGAGGTGATGTTCAAGCATCCAGGATGTGCTGAGCTTCTTAGTATTGCCAACTCAACACAGTTCTAAGTATTTATGAATGCAATGGCAGATACTTTGGGAACTTTAAAGCAAAAAGCTGAGGCAGCTATGGAAATTAAATTTGAATGAAGGTAAGCATTTAGTTGAGTAGGAACTTCCAATTTTAGTTTTCTTAGCTTTCTCTCTTCCAGTTAAGGTCTGCTTCTGGTACCAAATTATTTTCTGTGGTCTAACCATGAATTATGATGATTAGGGTTTTTTTAAGAACGAACTTA
Source organism: Nestor notabilis (assembly GCF_000696875.1). Lineage (NCBI taxonomy): Eukaryota > Metazoa > Chordata > Aves > Psittaciformes > Psittacidae > Nestor > Nestor notabilis. The sequence goes on from NW_009931147.1 coordinate 4,345, forward strand.
AGTTGTGGAAATGGCAGACTTCAGTGTCTGTACTTTTCTGTTGTTTCCTCATGGTTATTTATGCTTTACTAAATGATATATTTAACCTCAAAACTGAATGCCAGAAGCAAATACTTGGCAGCATAATTACTTGTTATCCCAGCCTCTAGTTTATAATACATGGGATATTGGTGTTAAGGCAGAAAGTTTAGCTTTTTCTCTAAAACACCTTTCTGTCACAGCTATTTTTCTTCCTCTGTTCCTATTACCTCAAAAGTTTTTGCCCTTGTCTAACACCATTCCTTATAAAATGGCACATCATTGCTGAAATCAGTGTGTGGGAAGTGGCTAAACTTGAACAAAATATTTATAATTTGCCGCTTTGAGGATACCCAAGCTACCCAAATAGCTGTTCATGCCTAACTGGCTGTTCAGAGAGAATGTTTAGTTAAAATGGAGAGAATGGTACAAAGTTTTTTGTTTCATTTATTCTTTTAGTAAAGGAAAACATACTACATGACTCAGCCTTTGCCCCTGTGCTGCTTTTTAGCAAAAGTCAGTTGTGCTTCATTAACTGTCGGTGCCTCGGAACTATGACTCTGATGTCTGGCTGTCTCAAAATGAGATCTCTTGTAGCATTTCATATCCGTCCGTGTTAACAGTGTCCTGTCCTGTTGGAATGGGAGACAGATAAGGCTTATTAAAGTTCTTATCTTTGACTTTAATAACATGGTAGATGATGCAGGTACTAAGAAAAATAAAAGTAATTTTTCTTTCAAAGATGAGAAATAGTGGATTTGACCTTTGGGAGAGAGCAATAGAAGTAAGCCTGTGCAGTGGATTAGTGTCAGATGGCAAAGTGCTTGGCTTTCCCTTGCCTAGCTACCAACTCTGAGGTCTGAATGTCAGCCTCGCTTCTGAGCTGTTCTCTTTTCTGTCACATACTGAGCAGTAAATTGGGAGTTCAGGATCTGGTTAATGAATTGATGGGGGTGGCAGGGGAGTTGGAACTAGATGATCTTAAGCTTCTTTACAACCCTAACCATTCTATGGTTCTATGGTCTGTGCCGGAGGAGGGGAGAAGATGGAATGTTGGGTTGCGGGGGTGAGAGCAAAAGAACAGATTAAATATTAGGAGCAGTGTGGTTCCACTGCCTTTGTTGTTACTGTTTTCATCTGCCTGTGCAAGCCTGTCAGAGAACAAAATATTACACTGAGGAACAAGAGTGTACAAAGACTGAGTTAGGCCAAATTGGGTTTGTGTTCATTTAGCTTTTGGAGTCTACACAGAAATACATTTGCAGGCTGTACTGAGATGGTTCTGTTTCACAATACAATGGCTGTGGTGTTTTTTAAGCTCCTATCAGTATGAATCTTAGAATTATTCTAACAGTAGCTGTTGTAATACTGTTGGTTAGAAATTCATTGATGTGCTTCCGTACATTGAAAAGCAATTTGTATTCCTTAATGTTATGTAATTACAGGGCATGATAATATAAGACTTACTAATTGGTAGAAAGAATCTTAAACTGTATGTGGTGATGTGGGCTTTTTTCAATTCCTCTGTTATGTTAAAGGAGTTTCAGCATATATTGTGTTGAGGCTGACTATGTCTCACTAGATTTCCTTTCCTGTGTCACCTCTTTTTTTTTTTTGTCTGTTGTCAAATACAGAAGACTGTACAGAAAACTATTCACATGTGGGTGACAAAGGTTAGCTTCCAGAGTAATTTCTCAAAAATTTCTCAAAAGCATCATGATTTTTCACAGTATGAAAGAGTACAGTTCAGAATGAATATGATGACTAATCTTTTGAAAAATGAAAGTCCTGTTTGTAATGTTCTAGCTTGTGAACTTGTGCCAAGAACTAAGAGTGATCTTGCATGAAACCACTTTCATTGTCCAACACCTGAAATGTGACTTCAGAAAACAGTAAATGTTTTAAAAATATTTTCAGGAAAAACTGGCAGTGCCTATTGAAACCTTTTCATTTTTATTGCAGATCTCCCCAGGATAAACGGATTCTTCTTGTGAATTCTCAGAACAAGTCTCTTTCTCAGTCTTTTGAAAATCTCTTTGATGAACCATCATATGGCTTATTACAAGTATGTATCAGGTTTGAATTTTTTACTCAGAAGACGTTTATTAAAAAAATATTACCTGACTCATTGCCATTGTAGAAGCATTGTTTGTGTCCTAAAACAAATGCCTACAATAGAAGGAAAACTTACTTATTAGTTGTTTTATATGTTCCAAGAAATTCTTAATATCCCTGTGGTATTATTTCAAACCTATTCAAGTTAATGTTGTCTGCTATTCTAAACATTTGGGTTCAGATAGTTTTATAACAGGAATAAGGAAAAATTTTAGGAATTAATAAAATATAAGAATTTTCTAGATTTTCCTTGACTACATACTCTTTTCCTTAATATTTTCTGACAGTTTTGAAGTGATGTTGGATATACAGCAGCAAAACTCACAATATTGTCAAAAAAAGGCTTTGGGTTTTTTTTTAATGTTACAACTGCTTATAATTTAAAGGGGTTTGTGGACTTAGGAAAGTCAACAGCAAAATATCCAATGACTTGAATGAGGCCAGAGCTTCGACCAAGTGATTTATTTAATTAAAGAAAATGTTCCTGAGTGAACTGCATTAGTTTCTGGACTTAGTTGTCAAACAAATTTTTGTGTGAGATTCCTAGCAGTGTATGTGATGATTCAAGCTGCTTTCTCTGTGAAGGCAGAGGAGCTAGGCATAAACATGATTTTTTTTGTTATTAATCAGTGGAAAGTAAACAGTAAATCTGATCCACTTTTATATGTAGGTCAGGCTTACTGAGCACTCTGCTATGCATTTTCTCAAATCAACAGTATTATCTTAATACTCAAGATACATTTTTTTTTTTTTTTTATCAGGTAATGAATATGCTATATGAAACCACTGACACATGAAAACTCAGTAACTTTGAGACCTACAATATTCTTCCTGTTGTTTTGCTTTCTTTTGAGTACAAGAATTCCTAATAATCTGAGACTTTTTGTATTTTACTTGTTTTCCTTGTTATAACACAGAAATTGAAGAAAGATCCATACACAGTAACAATGGGAAGATTTTCCAAAGTCACAAACTATATTTTTGACAGTTTCCGTTCAAGTGACCCTTCAACTCAAAGGCGACCACCATCAGAAATGGCAGACTTTCTCAATGATGCTATTCCAGGGCTGAAGATAAATCAGCAGG
>NW_009931147.1:7594-30696 GCF_000696875.1 Nestor notabilis
AGGATTTGAAGTCATTACACGAGTGAGTGTGTAAATACATATGATGTGGATGCATTGACTCTTCTTAGGCACACCTTTAAAGGAATGATAGGACTTGAAGCTTGGCGAGTTATAACGTTTATGCTTGGTCATTGCAGTGTATGCGGCCCTACTGTTTGTTCACAAGAGAAGATTGTCAGCTACATCTAGAATGTGTCATATTTATGCCTGCAAATAGGAGGTTTGCTTTGAAAGAAAGTTTGTCATTGCCGAAATGGGGATTATCATTACACAGAGTCACTACCTTGAAAAATTACCCATTTCATATTTAGCGTTTCCTCTGTGGTCAGCTAGAGCTATGTTATGTAAAATTGGGATATGGATGTTAATAACCAACTTCCTTGGCTAATCATTTTAACATTTCGGTTTGCTTTAAGAGGACTAAAAAGATTAAAACAAAGTATTTAATTGGATGATTAATGTCTAGGCTGTATGAATGTACAGATTTATGTATGACTTGAACCAAAGCTACATGAACTTGTAATGGGATTATGAATCACTTTAGGCTGCTAATAGTGTCTTTTTACAGACAGGTGGAAAAGATTTTCTTGAATGCTTGTGATTACTATTTAAGCAGCTTACATGTTTTTAGAGCGTTAAACTGGATTGCATGTTGGTGGGGTTTTTTTCTGAAGTTCAAAATAGTGTTAATAACTTAGCAGTAGCTGTATGAACTATGTGATTCTAAGAGCTTGCTGCCTAGCAGTTAATCAGTTAATTTATTAATGAGATAAGGTATAATGAATGCTACATACTGAAAATAATACTATATGTCATAATCTGGTAAATGCCTTAGTTTTCTAAAGAGTTAAAACACAAATTGACTTGGTGGTCGCCCTTACCAAAATACTTTTTAGAAAGTAAGGAATTACTTTATGATGAATTTGCTGTGCTTAAACATGCAGTTTGGGAACTGAGAGAGAGTAACCCCAAACTGTGAAACTTTAGTGGGTGTTAGGAGTTCTGAAAGCACATACAGTCTTGGGTTTATTTTTATTTTTTAAGGGCAGTGTACGTAAATTGATCTTTCAGTCACGCTGCAGTCTGTGTGAGCATAGCATCTCTGAACCCAAGCTGGTTTTCTGTTCTCTCTTAAGATGAGCTAGTGTGTATCAGTAATGTGCTTTTGAAGTGAAGCTTCCTATTGTCCTTGTTTGCTGTGTTGCATGTACCTAGTTGCATAGAGACTTTTAGTCCATGGGAAGCTAGCTCAGAGGTGTTTGTGGGGGCAGAGGTTATTTAAAACACATATATACATTCTCCTCCAAAATCTGAAATCTTAGTATGTATACCCAGGCACTCAGCATGGGGTGTCTTGCTTTAAAAATCTGCTTTATTGGTCCATACTACTTGCTAATGTGGACACGATCATAGATCCTTAGAGTCGCCAACTGAGGTATGCACATGTGAAAATGTAGTTGCACTCAATATGAGATACTGACAAGCTCAGTACTATTTGTGCAGTTGTTTAAAACTACTGAAGCACTTCAGTGGGATTCATACATTGTACTTGCATGTGTTTCAGATTGATCTAGGAAAACAGCCTGAAGTTAGTAGAAGAGAGCCTGTGTCGGCTGAAGAATGGGCTAAGAATATGGATGCTGAAGGAAGAATTTTAAATGTCGCCTACATAAAGCAGTCTATATTCAAAGGGGTAACTTCTTTTTTTCTAAACTCAGCAACACCTATGGCTTGATTCCAGTCCCCTTTTCTGTCCTTCCCAAACCATGGTTATGTTGTTTTCATTACACTTGTAATGCTTCATGCAGGACTTTGAGCCTGAGCCAGTTAGTATTGTTGGAGAGACTTCATAAAGCATGATCTGATCAAATACCTCAACAGTCTTGCAACCATGCAAAGTGCTCTACAAGGAGAGAGATCTGTGTGGCTGGGTAAAGTGAAAGAGTTGAAAACACAAAAGCTTAATTTACAAAGAAGAGAAACTGAAGCGCTTTTCAGGAAGACACCAGTGCTTCAGTGTCAGGAAATCAGGTTTATTTTTTAGTTGAACTGAGGGGTTTTGTAATATGAATGTGAATTCAGTCTCAGTGTTGGAAACCTGAAAACTTTAGTTATAGTGAGGAATCAAGCTGGCCTTGGACTGGTAAACTGGGGAGAGTGATAGCAAAAGTGCCTTATTCTCATGACTAAACTGCAGGAGTTGAAAGAAACCCTTTGGATGAGCGAGATGTAATTCAGCTAGTACATTTTCATCATCTGCAAATGATGAGCATTACTTGCAAGCTTTCTGTCAAATAGCATCCTTGAGTGGGCACTAGTATTTTTGACTGCTTGGAAGATTCATCTGCATGTTGGCTGTGTCTTGTTAGGTGAAAATATTTGAGCAAATATATAAAAGGAAGTCTAGTCCTCGAGATCAGTTTGTGGCAAGACCAGAAGTTTGGCAGTTAAGCAGCATGATGTTTAAATATATAAATTTTAAAGGTACTTTTTTGCTTCTTGAAGTCTGTGGTGCCTGTAAGGTTTTTGTTTCCAGCAGTGAAGCAAAAATGTAGGAAGAAAAGTCTTTTGTAGAAAGTTTCTTTTTTATCTTCTAAGAATCCAGTGTTTCTGCAGTTTTGTGCTTAATCATACTCTCTTCCTCCCGTTTCCTCCAAGTGTGGTACCTAGTTAGTAGATAAGATTTGGCTGCAATGTGAAAAGGAAGCTTAATTATAAAAATTCTAAGTTGTTACTTTAAGAAGTGTTGTATCACTTTAGGAATGTTTTCTCACAAAATCAAAATAGTGTTTTTGTTAATGTTTCATAATAATTTTTCCCTAGGGTCTCTGCCATACTTTGAGAAAAGAGGCGTGGAAATTTCTTTTGGGCTATTTTCCTTGGAATAGCACTAAAGAAGAGAGAGCAAATCTGCAAAAAAGGAAAACGTGAGTACAGTGGGGCACTTTTTTTATTTTGACAAAAAAGATTTCAAAGCTGCTTTTTTACTTGAGGCATGTAGTGAAATAGAAAGGGTTTTGGAAACTTGAAAGACAGCTGCTAAAGACTGTTGAATGCAAAGAAGCATGTGAAACTTTCTTAAAAATGATTGTTACACAAAAGTAAAAATACTATGTAAAGTGTTATCCCATTTATGCCAGAGAACAAATGGAACGAATGAATGCTTAAATGAAAAAGAAATGTAGTAATTGAGCATGTTTTGGTCTCAAAATTATCTTTTCTTCTTCAGGGATGAATATTTCAGGATGAAACTGCAGTGGAAATCTGTCAGTGAGGAACAGGAAAAACGAAATTCAAGATTGAGAGATTACCGGAGTCTTATAGGTAAATTCAGATTTAGAACCAGACCTAACTGTACAAACTCGCACACTCTTACAATTCAATATAAAGTTGAAAAAATGTAAGCTTTGAGTAACCTGTATGAAGAGGCACTAAAAGTTAACATGTTGCTGTCCCAGAGGCGTCTTAACTTTATGTACTTAATACTAAAACTTTCTCTACCAGAGTCATTCAGAGCTTTCCATGTCAGTGTTACAGAATGGCTGGATTTTTTAACTTCTTTCACTTAGTAACAAAAGGCTCTTTATTTCATGTTACTTCCTGATGTAATTTTACTGGGAATGTCATTAAAATAATGACATAGAGTAAGAATGTGAAAATGCATCTGTCCATATTTTAAAGTTTATTATAGGGATTTGTATATGCGCATTCTGAATTGTGGGGGTTTATACCTACTTCTAAAGATTTCATCAAGTTCTGCTATTAGCAGTTTGTATCTTCAGATCTTTGCGGTAGTGAGATTTGGACACCAACGTTTAGGATTGCTAGATAGTTATTTCAGGAGACAGGGTAAGATTGTTTTTGTGTTATTCTGAGTTGTGGACGAAACTTATTTCAGCCAGCTATTCAATAGGCAAGCTGAAAGGGTTGAGAGAGTCTGATCTTAGTAGGTCAGTCTTAGAGAGTGTTTATATTAATAGTTTTGTTTCTGTTGAAGAAATTTTGTTCCTTTTAAAGTGTTTGAAATGTAAAGGACAGTATTAGGCTTATGTTGTGAAGTAGATCCAAAACTACAAATTACTACTTTTATTAAAGCACACTCAAAATTCAAAATTTCAAAATTTTGCTTATTTCAATAGATCAAATTTGAATTTCACATTATTCAGGAGTATGCTGTGTGCTTGGTATGTTTGAGGCATGAGAACTGCCTGATGGAACAGGCAGTTTCAGCTCATTTAGTTATGAGTTTACAAGAATTTATAAATATGCTGTTTTGAAATATCACAGTGTCTCTGAGCTGATCATTTGTTAACTTCCCTACTATGGCTTATACTGCATCACATAAGTATTCATAAATGGCACTTCACAGCGAACTCAGAAAAAATTGTTCTTAATCTGTGTAGGTGTAAAACATTTTCACTGAATTATAATCAGGAAGCTTTCCATAACAAGTATTAACAAATAAAGAAGGGCAAAAAGCTTTAAAATCTGTTTATAAGCAAATCCTTTTATTGCAGACAGGAAGGATTTTCTTTCTTTTAAAATATTCTTTATTTTGAAATGCCAGTTATGCAGTTGTCTTAACACTTCAAAGCTTTGCAGCATTGTTTGAGGAAAAAAGTAGCAGCTTAAAAATCATTCTGAATTCATTTGATGCTGGCTTTGTGGGATTTGCTTTGAAAATGTTTTAAAATCTGGACTGTTTCCTTAGAAAAAGATGTAAACAGAACAGATCGAACAAATAAATTCTATGAAGGTGAAGATAATCCAGGATTGATTTTACTTCATGATATTTTGATGACCTATTGCATGTATGACTTTGACTTAGGTAAGTTTTGTTCCTCTGAATGTTAAAGCCTTTTTAGTTTCTGATATGGAGCTTTGATTATGTTAAGGCCTGTTAATACAGTTCAACTTTTTTCGATTACAATGCTTTTTGTAACTGTCAAGATATATATTTAATAATGTAGATAACTTTATTCAGTTTCTCATCCTGTTTCTTTCTCCCCTCTATCAGATGCTTATCATGGGTATCTGAATTCATCAGCTGAGGTGGGATTGGGAATTAAGTGACAGTTTGTCTTCACCATAGTTCTATTGCTGGTTGTGGGTTTTTGTTGTTGTTTATTTGTATTTTAGAATTGAAGCAGATTTGCTTTTCAGAGTTTTATATGGGTTTGAGTCTCTGGAGCTTGAGTGTTACATCCGTTTTTATGACTGATATATCAATAAAAATGATAAACCAGCTGCCACTGCTGTAATTAAAGCTTAGTGTACTGAAACAGCTGTTTGTAAACGTGGATGTTTACAATACTTCAGAAGCTGGTTCTTGAGGAGTACACTTAGCAATCTGTCAAATTACGCTTTAGTGTACACATCTGTTGAAGAAGGAAGAGCATATTAGGCTTTGCTGTAATTACAGGGTATATGAGATACATAGAGCTCCTGTTAATTGTCTGGGGATGATAGCTGGTTCTCCCCTCCACTCCTGGCATGACATTTGGCTGTTTTGTACTTTTTTTGGTGTGTATTGTGTCTCAGAAAAGTGTTGGAGTTTTAAAAGCTCATTTTGTGCCAGATTTTTAAGGCAAAAAGTTGGAACAAATGTTTGATTGCTAGTAAACTTGCTGCAAAAACATAGTACTTGTCAGCTTTTGTCCTTTCTGTCAAGTCTGTAGAGGAACTAGATCTTTTGGCATGAAAAAGAAGGGGAAAACTGATTTAGACTGTTTAAACACGTAGCTCTGTGTTAATGCAGCTCAACCTGCATTAACACAGTGATACATAAGTGAAATTAAAGCATGTTCACCACCCACTTTTAAGCGCATTGTATAGATGGCTTACATGTATGCAGTGGATAAGTATTCCGTTTTATAAACAAACAAGTATAATGGAAATATAGTATGTTTGACACTGTATCTGTCCCAGGCATCTAAGCTACTCAAACATCAGTACAATGCTGCACTTAATCCTTCAATAGCAGCTGTAGAGAGGTTTAAATAATGCCACAAACTGCCAGATAGGAAAGAGAACAGCTGTTAATACTGCATTTGTCTGAATGAATAATAAAATCTGCATTAATAAAACTGGTTTTATTCTTTAAGAGGCTTTTAAACCGTTTTGAACAGAATTTTCTCTACATTTGTTTTTAATTGGCTATTAGTATTTAATGTGTGGGGAATAAAACATTGTTTTTTCTTTTGACCTTTTAATTGCTTACTGTTCCTTGTTGTATTTTTCTCCTCACACCTGCTCCATAATCTCACAGTCATTGATTCTAATCCTCTTTTCCATTATTCAGTTATAATTACATCATTAAGAAATGGAATCAGCAAACTGAGAAATGTCATGCTGAACCAACCACTGATGAGAGACATAGACATAAATCATGTTCTCCCTTACTTAAGAAGATCTGCAGCAATAGGGCAGTAGATAAGCTGACTTGAGCATCAGTGGTGTGGTAGTTGGAAGAGTCAGGAGGAAGGGGTAAAATGAGCTCTAAAAACCATTGTCCCCTACTCTTCTTAATTGGGCTGTTAATTACAAACAAGGGAGCTGGAAAATTATTAAAAAGCTATAAAATTTTGAAAATGTTTTGTATACAACTAAAATTTTCTAGCTATTTGTAACATTGATGTGCTCTAAAAATGGACATTTTACTCTCCAGTTTAACGTAAGCTTTTCTTCAAAGGCCATGTGAGTGTGTTTTAGGGCATATGAACTTGATTCACAGTTTCTAGACGCAGAAACCGTAAGGCACTTCCTTGAATCAGGTCTGGATATGTTTCTTTCATGCATCTCACAAACAATACTCTACTATTAATCCCCTTCCTAAGTTTGATAGGTAGTAGGCTTTCTTTATTGTTAGCTGCTTGGTTGGATAGATGGTCTTGAGCTTTGGTGTATGTAAAATATCATCCAAGCAGAACAGTCCCGACTTCTCTAAATACAGGAATCCTTCAAGCATATTCAGTGCCAGAAAAAAGAAATGCTAAGTGCAAAACTTTCTTCATAAAAGCTATTGTACCATATGTTTTCGTGGGATTGAAACTCATCATCTCTTCTTCTATTTGAAAAGAAAATCTTCAGTTGGGGGCGGGGGGAAGTGGGAAGACATTAATAGTTTATAAATGTCTAGAGGAAAGTGACCAATTCAGATGGAAAGGTGAATAAATACGAGTCTGTATTTGTGATGGTACAAAGTATATATTTAATTTCCTTAAAAATATCAATATATGCTCCTGAGCTCCAAATGGGAACTTTTTAAACTAAAATTCTATTCTGATGTTAGCTCAGTTTGTATATATTTTAACAACTCCAAACCCAATGTTTTATGTTCTCTGTAGATTGGCACAATCGGCTGCTAAATCTTGTTATATCTGCTGGATGTTGGTGGTTATTAATACAAAAACTTGTTTACTGGTGGTTGAGCTGGAAAATTACCGTATCTGTACAAACTTGGAATGCTAACGTTTGTTTCACTCAGTCATTCAACACCTTGAAAAATTACTGTTTAACTGCTGAATTTAACTAAATACCTATTTGCCTTTTTTCCCCTTTTTCTTCATCAAGGTTATGTTCAGGGGATGAGTGACTTGCTATCACCTGTCTTGTATGTTATGGAGAATGAAGTAGATGCCTTTTGGTGCTTTGTATCGTACATGGATCAAATGGTAAAAAAAGGCTTTTTTTAGCCCACTCGAACATATAAGCTGCAGATAGCATTTGGAGTTCATTTTATTTCATATATTTCATCGGGAATTTTTTTTTTTTCAATTCTTTTAAAGCAGTCATGTTTGAAGTTATGTTTTCTTTGATTGATACAAGTTATGGTGGGTTTGTGATACTATTACTGTGTAATGCAGACGAATTCAGCTCCTTGGAAATTCCAAAATAACTCAGAGCCGTCACAGACAAATTTGTATTAATCAAGGGTCCTCTTGCAGGACTTTGTTGAGGATAAGGGTTCCCTGTCACACCTGCCTTTTGGCATTTGTTAAATGCAATTTAGATTTTCCACAAACTGAAGCTTTTATGAATTGCACATGTGGCAAAAGAGCATGTGAATGGTATGAGAATACCAAAAAGAAGTTACCTTTTGTTTTGAGTGCAGTGATGCTGCTTGGAGGTATAGAGCATAGGCTGATATAAAATCATCACTTATTACATACAAATGTGTTATCAAAGAAACATGGTTCATTGCATTAGTTAAACCTTCAGTAAAAGGCAGACATTTCACTAGGTAGAAGTACAGTTAAATGTCCATGTTATATACCTAAAGGATGAGAACCATGGTTACAATAACAAAACTTTTTTTAAATTAAGAATAGCTGTAAATATCAAAGTTGTCATTGAGTTAAAAAAAATGACAGTGCTAATATTTTATTCCATCCAGCATCAGAATTTTGAAGAACAGATGCAGGGGATGAAGACACAACTAATTCAGCTGAGTACTTTGCTTCGTTTACTAGACAGTGGATTTTGCAGTTATTTAGGTAGGTGTAGTATTCATGCACAATAACTGAAACAATTTACTGCATTCTGTATGCACTGGTGTCCTTGCCAGTCTTTAAACATAATTCCAATGGTAATGTATGAATACAGGGGTTATACATTAATAACACCTAAAGGATTTCAGTAATTGCTCCGTGCCTGTTGAAAAACAGGGTCACCTTGTTACTGATGTTAAAAATATGCCATCCTCCAACAAGAATCTTTGATTCTAAAAAGTGTCTCCCATCCTAAAAATCAGTGGTATGATTGTGTACCTGTAAAGTGTGGTTTGTTGTTTGGGTTTTTTTCCCTGTTGTCTTAACCAAATTTATTGTTTATGAAATGTAACACTTTTACTCCTAGAATCTCAAGACTCAGGCTACCTATATTTTTGCTTCCGATGGCTTCTTATCAGATTTAAAAGGGAATTTAGCTTTCAAGATATTCTTCGACTCTGGGAGGTAAGAAGATGTTTTATCACACAAACTCTAGCAGTCTTTGGACTTTGGAACAAAAAGCATGGATCATTCTACAAAGTGATTAATACTCTACTAGGTTTTCAACTGATTCCATGCAATGAGCTGAGGACAAACTAGCGTATGTTACATCTTTTTAGCCAAAACAGCAGCTTGGGAACTTAGTGAAAAATACTTCTAAGAGTTGGTGGGGATAGATTGCCTTTTTTAGAAGGTTTGTACAGGATCCTTCAGATGAGGGTCTGAAGTGAAAGTAGTATGTGGAGCATATCAGTTAACTTTGACTACAAAACAGCTTATGCTAGAAGAAATAGTATTTATGTGTGTCTGATTAATTCTTTGATATTGGTAGTACTTCATAGATTCAGTAGAATTAAGGACTGGCAGGGTAGTTTTTGTGTTAGCCAAAACCATAAAGAGGATGTCAGAAGGTCCAGTTAATCTTGATTATGAGGCCTCAAGATGCCAAGTAACACGATGTAAAACATCAAAATGTGGAAGTTCCTATAATTCCAGGTTAATGAGATCTTTTTTTTTTGATTTAGGTAGTCTTGTAATCAGATGGAGTAATTAAGGGGAACTAATATTTCTACTGAACATTCTTTAATTCTTTGTTCCAAGAAAATTGAGAAGCGTGTTAACGGTACAGGTTCATTGTCTAAGATGCATTTAATAAGAGCACAACATCCACTGAAAACTCCCAAACCAGAGAATAAATGTTCAGATGAATGGAAGGAGTATTTTCTAGGACATAACATCACATTGAGTTGTGTTGGGGAACAGAAGGGTAATGAAAAGGTCAGGACTGAGATACATAAAGTTTGTACTATAATGAAAAATAATGTTGATACTTTTATTCTTTTTTTCCACTAATGAAAAAGGACTCGCGTAAAAAGGAGGACCAGTATTTAAAACTGTCTAAAGTAAATCTTTTTTAGCTTTTTATCATCCTTTGGTGGAATTTACTGTCACAGAGTAATGAGGTGGTATTTTAACTGAAGAGGACTTAAAAAGTTTATGAATAACATTCATAAATAAGGGAACCAAAGTGTACAAAACTGAAAGAATCCTTTTATTCCAAGGTATAAACAATAATGATTTTGGAGGGATAAAATATTGCCCATCTCATTTTCCCTCCTCAGTGTGTTATGTTGTTGTCTTACTATTTTTTTAAAGACTAATTTTTCTTTTTAAATTGATGACAGTGGTATTTTTATTTATAGTTTGTAGTCCCAGGCTAGCATGTTTTTATCACCTCTGCTTTAATGCGTGTGTACATCTGCATACAGAAACACACTGTATTTCTAGTTCATAAGTATTTTTTTCTGTCTTAGGAAGATGATGGAAACCTATAGATATACGGATAGTCTTGTAGATTCCTTCTAGTATGTCATAATGTGTGTTTACAAATATTCTGTTTCTTTGCTAGGAGACATGGAATGAGAAAGAGGATAACTCGTTTTTCTTTTTAAAACAAGCTAATTAAGGAATGATGTTTATGTTTTTATGTGAAAGCTAGTGTTATCTGTGTCACAGTTGGAAGCCCAGCTTCAGTTATGAATAGGAAACTTGTTTATAGCTATGCAGCTTCAGTGGTATCAGTGGGTGTGTATGTGGGATTTCCACAGGCAAGCTGTAGGCATAGGAGAGAGAGCATTTTGCCTTTGTAACCAACACAGAGAAATTAGCAGCTTTGAGGGTATTCCAGTCTGAGCAAAGTTCATGTGCTTTTCTGTGGTAGCACATGAATTGAGGGAACCCATTTGAAGGTAGTGTTACCTTACAATATATTCACTTGCAAAGTTCTGGGACTCCTGGGGCATTTTTGGCCTAATCTATGAATATCAGGGCTGTTCTTTTGGATCTCCATTTCTGTCCTTGAACTACTAGAGTAGCAGTGGATACTTCTTGCCTGCTCCCACCAGCTTCATGACTTCCAGTGTTTTATCTCAAAAAAAGGAACAAAGAAGATTCTTCTGTAGACTGGTTATTAGACATGCACATTAGATGTGAGGTAGCAGTCCCCATCAGCTGGAGTAGAGGCTAAACCCAAGCCACATTCACTTACTGAGCAAGAGCCATAATCAGACTGTGGTAGAAAATGTGGGTGATTAAATCATTGCTTCATGGTGCAGCAGTGCACATGCTAGAGAGGTGGCATTCCACCTTGTGTGCATAAGTTGAGACACATTATGTTTGCAGTTATTTGCAATGCTATATGCAACACCTTTTTTTTGGCCTCTGTGGGACCAAAAGCTAATGTGTCTGCAGTAAGTCAGAAAGTAACACCCACCCACCCACCTGCAAGTACATATGTTTGGGTTCTTGTAGTGAGGGGATTGGGAACAATTTTAGCACCTTTTTTATAACCCTTAGAACCTTCTGGAGGGATTGCTGATCATGACATACTTCTACCAATTCACATGTAATGCAGACACACTAAACCACAAGTAATTTGCTAGTTTTAATTACTTCTGTGTAGTTGGTAATTTTGAGTAGGAGAATTTCACATGAGCTGAGGCAGAACGCACACATTCACAAGACTGCAAGCTCAGGCAGTTTAATAGCATTATAGTGGACAGCCTGGCAGACACAGAAATCTTGAAGAACCAGAGAAGCATTTGATGACTTTGACTAATTTTGGTCACTAATTGGCCAAAAGAAAAATTTCGAATAATTGTACAAATATTTAGTTGCCTTCAAAGTTAGGTTGTTGTTAGTTAGGCCCACTTGACTGGAGGGCTTATTTTCCAAGAACTACTTTCCAGAGGAAAAGCATAAGCATTTCAAAAGTGGTTTTCATATCTTAACAGGTCATGTGGACAGAACTGCCTTGCCAGAATTTTCATCTTCTCCTTTGTTGTGCTATCTTAGAATCTGAAAAACAGCAAATAATGGACAAGCACTATGGCTTTAATGAAATATTAAAGGTACTGAATTCTTATGCATTGTTTAAATATCAAGTAACTTTTTGGAGTTAATGCAATATGTTTGTATTTCCTGCTGGTGTGAGGAAAAAGTGAAGATTTGATGTAGATGGATGTATCATCTGAAGGGTTAAATGTGAACTGAATGTCTATCCTCCGTGCTTTCAAAGTAATTTATTTGATGTCTGTATTTAGGGATAAGATCATTGACAGATCTCCCTTTCAGACTACTTAGTATGCTTTATCTTAATTTTTGCCTTTTCTTCCATAATCTTATTTGTTAACTCTTTGAAAATGTGAGCCTGAGGTACCTAAGAGGGCCAGATAGTTTGTCACATTTAGAAGTACTATGGATTCCTCTTGCAGGTCTTGGTGTGAGCCAGCTGCTGCATACTGCATCTGTCAGTACCCATTTGTCAAAGCAAATGAAGCATGTTTAGCATTTCGTAGCTTAAGGGGCAGGCTTATAAAGTGATACTTAATAGCAGTGCAGTACAGTATTAGTGTATTTCACAATAACACATATTTACCATTTATCACATTTTTACTATTCTTTGTGAATATATTTTTAGCATATCAATGAACTGTCTATGAAAATTGATGTGGAATATATACTCTGCAAGGCAGAAGCAATTTCTATGCAGATGATGAATTGCAAGGTAAAGATATTTTGAATGTATCTACTGTGAGCATTTAAAGGCTGTAAAAGTATGAAGTTGGCTGTAAGTACACATGTATGACTTACAAAATAACTAATGACTGGGTATGATAAAGAATGTGCTGTATCTTTACAGCACTTCTATTTTAGAAGTCTGTAAGCAAAAAGGATTAATTTTATGGAGTAACATTGTTCACTGCGGAAGAGCAGAATTGTGCCTTTTGATTGTGATTGTGTAACTCCTCCTAGTTAACCTCAGTACAAGTAATTCGATCTTCAGCGTGCTCAAGAAAAATGAGGTGAAAGGTGCATTGCACTGAAAGCATACCAGGCTTATTAGGCAGAAACTGATGGTTCACTCAGAAAAACTAATTTTATTAACATCAAGTGTAATTACAATAGTTGTTTAGACTTTTGATTTTGTAATGAAGAATATATTGTTAATCAGGAATTGATTCCTCAGCCTGTCTCCTTTGCTGTTTTTTTTTGAAAACAGATGCAGGAAATGGTAACTTTAGTGGAACTAATGATGAGAGAGATGCTTTCAGTACAGCTAAATTCAGATGAATGATTACTTACTAGGGGTGGGCATGGGTCGGGGGGACCTTGCTGTTAATTTTTTTTTTAACAGTGTTTTATAGTACTTCTTGGGTTTTTTTCCTGCTTTCTAGGAATTGCCTCAAGCAGTTAGTGAGATCCTAGGGATGGAAAGCAGTTCTGTAACACCCGATTCGGATACCGGAGAAGATGAAAGCGGAGCCATGTTGAATTGTCCAACGTCATTATATCAGAGTATCTCAACACCTGTAATTGCTGCCAACGGTTCGAGAGACAGCACTCAACAGATGTCTGAGACACAGAGCCTGACACCTGCGTAATCACTGTTGGTTGCATTGAAGAAAGACTTTTACTGAGCACGTTTTTTTTGAAGCACTTGAGAGATGGATATTTAAATTTGGTGTTGATTAAGCTTTAAGGTTGGAAAGAAAATCTGTACTGTAATGCTCTCTCATTAAAGCTTTACAACATGACTCAACTATTTTTGTAGTTTCTTCTACCAAAATAGCCTTTTGTTTTCAATAACATTCCTTAATATTTTTGTAGCCAAGTGCATTTTTCTTTTTGCTGGTGAACTGGAAACGGATGGTGATCAACAGTGATGAATTTGGAAATTCTGCATTTGCTGAGCTTTCACACGTACTGATCTGAGGCAGTGTGAGCTCTGTGTCTGGAGCAGATTCACAATAGGAGCTCAAGCTGCTGTACAAAATTTTCAAGCTGAAGAGATGCTGATGTGTTAAAGAAGGATCATTTTGTAAATGAATGGGGTTTCCCTGTCTCAAATGTTTACAAAAATACTTCTAAGTATTTGTTGCTGGTTGAATGTAGATTTGAAATGGACATTTATACTTACACAGTTTAATGTCCAAAACCTGAATTTTGTGTACTTGGGAGTGGATGAACAGTATATTTTTACATTAACATATCTTCACTTTATATATGCATATATATATTTACACACATACACACACTATATACATAAATGTTTGTGAATACTAAAAAGGATAGTCATATTTTCAATATCTGAATAAACTTGACTGTTCATTCATATGAATCAGTTTGACCAAATTAATGCAAAAAAATTGGGCTCTTTTTCAAAACTTTTCTAACTGAAGGTAACTTTCATGTGAATACATTCAGTCCTACACTTGAGATAATTTTGCAATTGATTTCTTTCAAACTTTACTAATGTTTGTCTTTGCTAATATATTAACTGATCAATTAACTACTTACACTGTTTTTATGGCAAGATTATTTGGAGAATTAATAAGCAGATTATTGAAAAACAAACAAACCACAAACCAAACCAGAAATTGCAATTAACATGAATGCGTTTTTTTTTTTTGTACATGCAAAAGGCAATGTGAGTTTATTCAATGCCATGCTGATGTCCTTTGACGTTATGTGAAATTTAACATAACTGATTCAGTGTATTTGATATTTGGTAACAATTGTACATATATAAAATAAAAATAAAAGTTGATTTAGTGTTTTTAATTAAATCCTATTTAGAGAAAAAAATCTAGTTGTCTGATTGTTGATATAAGAACATGAGATAGAGGGGATAGCTAACAACAATTAGTCCGTTGATATATATATTTTGTGAGTAATGAAGAGCAGTGGGAGTATCTGTTTATTGCAGAGTGGGATATGCCTTTCATCTTTAGGCAGCTGATGTGTGGGATATGGTGGAGCTATTCTTCTGGAGCAGTTTTACTTCTACGAATGTTATTTGTGCCATCTAAAGCAAATACAAGTAATACAAAAAGGCTTTAATAGATAAATCGAGTTGTTACAATAATTTGAGACCCGATTAAACTTCTCTCACCAGTTGTGAACAAACATTGGAGAGCTGAATCAGTATAGATTTTGTTTTTAATATCGTCAATGTGCTATCTCTCATCAGTTAATAAGAAGTGTCTGATGTGGTGAAAGTCAAGGATTGACAGCTCGGTGTATCTGTAGCCTTTCATTTCCTGTCTAGGAAATTACTGTGAAACATCGTGCCTTTGTTCACTGCTGAGCATTGTGCTGCTTAGTGGTTCGTTTGACGTGGCATAGAATACATAAAGGCATCGGAACTTATATAATCAACACTTTGGTTCAAATACACTAAGCAAGTTAGTTTCAGTCTTTTTGGAGCACCTAGTTTACTTTGAAGTGTACTTGCAAAATGGTTTTGTCAAATCATGTTAAGATGAAACTGGAAGGGGGGAGGGAAATGCCTAAAACAGAAATGCAGTGGGCAAGTCTGTCAATTAACTGTGCATGGTTCTTAGTTATTTGGGATATGCAGCCACAAAAAGTTATATGCAACATATTAAGATGTTGAAGAAAACCATAACTGACCGAACATGAATATTCAAATGTTTGAGAAAAGCATATTTAAGTGGATTTCTGTCATTTCTTAGAATTAACAGCTGTGGCTGCTAAGAAATACTAGCAGCCCTTAAAGTTTGCCTTTCCATTTTGGGTATGATTCTTGATCTTTTCCCGTTGTATTAAGCACATGGTTTTCCCTTTGTATTAAGCACATGAATTTCAAAGATGAGATGTTTGCTCCTGAATAAACAGTGAGCAGCTGCTGTGGAAGGCTTGTAGTAGGTATGCTTGCTCTGCTTCCCAACAATAAGATCACATGCCCCTTGGAGCATATGTTATCTGTAGTTTCCTTCCTGCCAACCTTGAAAAGAGCTGCAATCATGAGGAACCTCATCCTCCACCACACCACTCCTGATTCTTGGGGATGAATTTAGCCTAAGCTGAGACAATGGACACTAAGAGGTCTGAATAAGGATCATGATGGCTGAAGAAATGGCAAGGGTTGGAGGTTCTGGATGTGCAAATTTCTTTTGCATGTGAATCATTTAGATGGCTTGGAATTAACAAATACGAACTAACTGCATACATTCTTGGTTATAGTTGTCAGGCTATAAAAGAGGCAATACCTGTTTAGTCCCAGGAAATCTGTTTTGGTTTTAATGCTTTACTTGAAGGTAATTATATTTTGGGGTATTTTAAAACTTCATACTTTTCAGTCCTAGCAGTATACCAGTGTTACCTGTTCCAAGGTAAAAATTACATTTATGTAGGTCTCATTGAGAGAGCTTTTTCTTACTTTGCCTGTATGGGCAGTTTGATTTATTTCAAAAGTACATTCTTGGGGTCTTTTTCTTCTGTTGAAGGGCAAGAGGATAGCTTACAAAAAGGAGAGTTGGCTGAAGCTTCTTCGAAGTTTGGACCAATGTGAATGTTTATAGAATGTTTTGATACTGGGAGGTTAAAATACGAAAGGATGATACGAAGCTGCCCATAGCTATCACTTGACACTTCAGTTGTATTGAATACATGTGGCAAATATGTGCCTGTCCTGTTCCTCCATGATGACCACGTTTTCACCTAGTGAATGTTGTAGCCAGTGGCCTTCAAACGTGTGTAAAGTGTGGAAGTTTGTATTCACTGTTGTGAGTAATCTTCCAAGCAAATATAAAGGCTACATATTTGTTGTAACAGGTCCCGATTGCTTTAAGAACCAGATGTGGAAATACTCTGATGATGTTTGTATTAGCAATGGGGGTTTAATTAAAATTAAGGTGTTAAAGTTCAACAGGCCCATTTTTGTCATGAACAAGTGTTTTCTTAAAACCTTTGAGTTTTTCTAGTGGAGAAATTTAAGATGCTGTTAGTGCCTCTTCAATCATTCTCTCTAGTTTTCCCTCACATACTGTGCTGCAAAATTCTTTAGCCCCAGTCAGCCAAAGCAGTGAGGAATCGGGTTCCTCACTACTGTCAAATACACTCTTGAGCACTGAATCAAAGCTCCACTGCTGAAACTTTTCAGAAAGCCATAAAAAGCATTCTCCTGGCTTCCGCTTTTTGAGATAATATTTTAATTCAAAATGAGAGTCATGTTTCCCTAAATAATTCTCTGTTACAAGATTCTTGCCTAACTTGAAAAAAGATTTTATTGTAGACATTTTGGCATCCAGAATTTGGACAGTGAACAAGTTTTGGTACCACTAGCATGATTGATGCATCCTAGTGTGATATGAATGAACTCTTACGAAGTTTGGGACTGAATTTCCATAGGCAAAAATCTCCATTGTCCTTAGACTGTTCCATGTCAGACACCAGAAATAACGGTGCTGAAGAGGTTATTGAAATTTAAAAGTGCATCTGTGAATTTATTCATGTTACAAATGGGATTGGAAATAAGTAATGACTGTGTGCAGGGGTAACGATTTGTTTAGGAGATGTGTTAACTATTCCTCAGACTCAATTTTAGTCAATATCCTTGTCCAGATACAACTTAAAAGCTGGAGTTTGGTCCATGGCCTATAGAAAACTAGCTGGTAACATGACTTTATCGGTGGATGGCTGAATATCTTAAAATACATTTTTCAAACCTGTTGACTGTTTTCTGAACATTACTAGTCAGTGGCTGGTGCCATCTGTGTCTGTGTGAAAGGCAGAGAGGTCAGTCCTTGTTCTTAGGAGAGAATTTCCATGAGCTGCTCTGTGGTGGCTGGGATTAAAGCAGGAAATCCTAACCACTGGTTCTGTATGTTCAGTTACATACTTATATCTAGCTCCGCTGTTGACATAACTGTATATGAGCATTGATAAGGTGATGAGATGCAGATACATAACTGAGCACTTAACAGACATTTCATATAAGCTTGCTATTATATTTGATTTAAAGATGCTTTCAAATGCGCTTTTTATGGTGTTAAAAGATGAGTTGTGCTTCATGTTTAGTGGGACTTGAAAATGTCTGCTATTCAATTAAGTGATGTTATTGCAATGCAGGCCTTGTATAAATTAAGCTGGAATTTCATTTTTCATTGAAGTGGAGATTTTAATCTTAAACTTTTTTTTTTTTTTTAGAGAATGTGTGGGTTTTTTTCATGTTAAATCACTATACTCTGGCACAAATTGAATTTTCTGATGAATTACAAACAAAAAAATATATTGTAGGCTGTCGCTTTTTGCCTCATCCAGAATTAATTTCACAATTGAATCAAATACGTATTTCAAACTGTCCATGTAATTCAAATAAATGAAGTCTTCTAGATGGGTTATGTTTGAAGGAATTCGATTATAGTATATATTTGGATTATACAGGCTGTGTACCCTACCTTAATATTAGTTCTTAGACTTTTTCTTTATACATATCTTGTGATTAACCAACTGACTGCAGAGCTCTCTTGTGCAGAACTTAAACTTCTGCTCAGTCTAGCAGTTCAGCAAATGGTGGTCACTTGTTTCCCCTCCATGTGGTGTGGTTGACCTTGGCCAGCTGCAAGCACCCACCTAGCCTCTTGCCCACTCCCCACAGCATGGGGAGAAAGCAGAAAGAAGGCAGGAAGCCTTACGGATTGAGACAACAACAGTTTAACAAGGAAGGCAAATTCTGCTCCCACAGGCAAAGCACACAGAGGATTTCATTCACTGCTGCCCCATCAGCAGGCAGATGTCCAAGCACTTCTGGAAAACAAGGCTCAGCACAGGTTCCTTGGAAAGATGCATACCATGACCATGAATGTCCCTGCTTTCTCCTCTCACTGAGCTTTTATTGCTGAGCACGATGGCATGTGGTATGTCCCTGTGGTCAGTTTGGGTCAGCTGTCCTGGCTGTGTCTGCTCTCAAGCTCTTGGCTACCCCTGGGGAAGAAGCGAGAGCACCTCAATGCTGTGCAGGCACTGCTCACCAACAGCTGAAACACAGGTGGTGTGTCATCAACACTGTTCTAGGCCCAGCACCATAAAGGCTGATGTGAGGAAAGTTAACTCCATCCCAGCATGGCCAGATTGGTGTGATGATACATTCTTGGTGGTGTCTGAGATTGTATTTAGAAAAAAGTGAATCCTTCCCACCAAAGAGGACGCTTCTTAAGTGCCCATCTAGAGCTGATGCAACATGTAGTTGTACTGCATCTAAGCAACTTGCATTCAGCTATTCTGTTGCTTGTTATAACTCAGTAAGATAAAACACAAGAATTTCCAAAGCACTCTTGGTGTATGAATTGGTCCAGATGGGTGCATGCCACATTTGGGCATGGCTTTTTGAGAGTTTCCACACACTCTTCTGGTTTTAAGGTAACTGATACAGGAGACCAAGAAAGTCTTTAAAAGTACAGATAGTTGGGTTCAGGGACTTGATAATTCTTCAAGCAGCAAAACAGTGCAGCTACTGCTACCAAAAGTGGCAGTCCTGGTTCCTTGTTCTCTGCCCTGTGCCACTACCTCTTTTATGCTGGTATGATTAATTTGTACAGTGTATGGTGAACCAGATGAAGGAGCTGGTAAATTGCAGACTTAACCAGTTCTTTTAGCCAGATCAATCGTACCACACATTATTTGACTATGAATTATATACCTGAGTATATACGTACAGCAAGTTCATTAAAATCATAGGTTTGCAATACTGGAAGGCACTTTTAAAAGCTTGTCAATAACAGGCTAGGCTCAACTATCTCCTGCTGGAAGGCATGACTGTCTTCTGCCAGTTGTAGGTCCATCCATTGAAGGATATGAAGGTATCCATTTGGATGATACCTTGATAGATGCTGCAGTCTATTAGGTAAGCACTTTTCAGGTGTTTGTGGAGTTCCAGGGTAGACTGAATGATAGCATGCAACTGGGGATATTCTGTAATTTTTGACTTCCCTCACATGAGCTCTTGTAATTGTGCAGCTGGTCATCTACAAGTAGCCTTGCCCCTGCCAAGATCTGTTTAAATCTTGTAATTGCTAGAGCATCTCTGAGGTAGGTACAGTCTGGGAATTTACAAGTGGTCTCTACACAGTCATTTAGGCTATTATTAAATAGTACAGGAGATGAGGGTAGGTACTTATGGCTCTCCGTTCTCTGTACCCTTTCATTTAGTAGTGAAGACACCCTTTTGTCCAATCTATTAGTTCTATCTGGACCTGGTTCCTTATCTGTCTTGTGAGAACGTTATGAGACACCATTCCAAATGCTTCACTACCATCAAGATGAATGACGTGCATTGTTTTCCCTTGGTCCACAGACCTGTCATAAAAGGAAATGAGATTTGCTTGGCTCAATTTATTCTCAGCAAATCCATCTTGACTGTTTAATCATCTGTTATCTTCTAGGTCTTTACAAACAATTTTTGTACTTCTGTTTTCGCAAACAAATGAAATTAGACTGGTCTATAATTCCTCAGCCCTTCATCCTCCCCAGTATCTTGAAAATGGACGTGATTTTGGCCTTTCACCAGTCTTTTGACACTTGTCCATTCCCTGAGTTCTTAAAATAGTTACTGCTGACAGAGATTTAACAAGCCTACTCTGTAAGCATGATGTCTGTGCCAAGACATTTGCTATCCCAAATATCCCAGACTTACCCAAATATTCTCCAACATTATTCCATCTTGTTCAAAGCTAAGAGCTTACCTCTCTGCTCTTCCTACTAATTACGATGGAACCATCATTCTTTCTGCAAAGAATGGTGTTAAAAGAAAGAAAAAGAGCATTACATACTTAAATCACTTAAAGTTTCCTATTTTGCCCTTTCCTTGTGTTTGGTAGAGGTCTAATACTTCAATTCCAAAGGCTGCTGCTGTATTTATGGAAAAAATTGCTTTTCATGTTCCATACTAATTACTTTGAATTTTGCACCACAGCCTTTGTCTATGTGTTAATGTGTCACGCTGCCTATATTTAGCAGCTTGGTCCTAGTTTTCATCTCCTGTAAGCTCTTTTTTGAATTGAAGGTAGTGACAGACATGATAATACTAGTAAAAGTGTAGTAGGAGACTATACTTTCTCTACAGTGAAACAGTTTCCTGATGAAACATTTTTTTCCCTTGAAATAAGGAAAGAATTGTCTTTTTGCTTTAGGTTTCCTCCCCTTGGCGACTGTGATAACTGAATGTATTGAAGTCCTCTTTTCTGAAATCATCAGTTTCTGCTTTATTCCCAGAACTCTTTTTTGCTGAAGAACAGATATTTTTAACTATCTGCTTCAATGAACTTTCAATTCAAGAGAGAAGCAATCTCTCTGTGGGATTAAGTGGGCAGGCAGCATAGTTAAAATACTTGAATCACTTGAGTCTTCCCCACCTGCACCTGGTGGCACAGGGTACCTTTGCTTTTGCATTCGTGAGTCATCCTGAAGAGGTTATGAGAGGCAGGAAACCTTTGCCATGCTCTAGTTACCGCTCAGAGCTGTGATAGATAGCAAGGCTACTGGGTAGCAGGGTCATTGATTTATGTGATGTACCAGCTGCAGGGTCAGCATCTAACAGCAGAGGAAATCATGCTCTGTCATGATGGTAGTAGAAAAGCCAGTGCAGTAGCTTAGGGTTTCCAATTTCATCATTGGAGCATTTGGAGAGTGCAAAGCAAACTCACTCTCATAAACTGTTCAAGGGCAGAAACTGTGTCTGTGTATCCCAGGCAGAGCAGGTAGGAATATTGAATTCAAAACCTGCTTTCCCATCATTAAAAATAACGAATAGACATGACTGACAACACCTCTTGTGAACTCAGGATATGAGGCTGAGGTAACACATGAAGACATGCTTTCCTCTGACTGGGAAAATGAAGTAAAGCTTTGTAGGTTAGCGTAATGAAAATGACTGATTTGCATTACAGGAGCAGGATGAGGAACCAAATATTATTACAAATTTATTGTTGAGCAGAAAAAAAGGACCTATATTACATTTTACACCTGGGAAACACTGGAAAAGTGAGGCTAAAAGGGTGTGTTTCAGGCTTCCCACGAGTTCTGAGGCAGCTCAGGACCAGCTCTGTCCCTGTCCTGAACATAGAGCATGAGCATGCGTTTCAAGAAAGGGGTCATCTAACTGGCAACGGCCAGTTTGGACTGGAAACTGTTGCTGGTTTTTGTTAGTTGTGATGACTGGTAAGATTCCATGATGCTCCGTGGGATGTAAGGTAACCCATTTATTCAAAGTACATCAGTTTTGGAATATAGGAAAAGTGGGAAGGAAAATTATAGGGACAGCAAGTGGACAATGGTGAGTGACAAAATGAGTGTTTGACCTCAGAATGTTAGCGTAAGAGAAATTAAAAATCCTATACCAATTTCATAAGTAGATTTGAGAGACACAGACAGTACCTTAACACTGCTGTCAAGTTACTGTTCCAGCAGGTGCCTTCTGCACACCTAAAATTTCTGAGCTAATAGTAGCCTTAAGCAGTAAATAAATTCCTAAAAACAAACAGAAACCCCAAATCAAACCAACCAACCAAAAAAAAAAAAAAAAAAAAAAAAAAAAGAAAAAAATAAACCCCAAAACCACCAAAACAAAAACCAACCACAACCAACCCAAAAACCCAACAAAAAAAAAAAAAAAAAAAAAAAAAAAAAAAAAAGAAGTAAAAAATAAACCCCAAAACCAACCAAACAAAAACCCACCACAACCAAACCCAAAAATCTTTGCCCTGAGACATATTTCAGGAACAAGTGGAGCTGTCATATAAATAAAGACCTCCAGGATCCTTATGGGACTGTTTTATCTCCATGGGTGTTTAACTGTTTTACTAATGTTGTGGTTAGAAGAGGTTCCTGGGGTCGTAGTCTGGCCCTTACACAGCTCAGGCACAAACAGTGCTGCCTTGATGGAAAAGCGTTCTGCAGTTAAGCGTTCTCTTTCAGTGGATGTAGGCTTTGCACGTTGCTCACCACCCTTCAATACACCAGGTGCGTTAAGTCGTTCACTATAGGATCTAATTAATTCCTCTTCTCTGAACCGGCCTGTGTTTTCCAAAGCAGCACTATGTAAAAGGGAGACATACAAAGTTTTACACCAAAGAATCTCTAACATTACAACCTATGCACAACTCCTCTGTGTGCAAACTCGGCCTCTCCTGCACGCGGTCCCCTCATCCGCCCCGGGCGCTGTCTCCGCGGCGCTGAGCCTGTGCCTCCCCGGGCAGCGTGCCCTGGGCTGTAAGCTCTCCCTTGCCCGGCCGAAGCAGAGGGCAGGCTCCT
>NW_009931148.1:0-4581 GCF_000696875.1 Nestor notabilis
GAAACGGAGACAGGAAGGACCAAGCGCGCAGGCGCAGGATGAGCCCCCGCCGGAAGTAAGGGAGGAGGCGCCCGGGGGTGGGGCGGATGGGTGCGGAGCTGATGATGCGTGTGCCGCGGCGGTGCTGTGCATCTCTGCCGTGACCACGGGGCTGTCTGCAGCCTGGAGCGCATAAACCGGAACACAGCTGCAGCCTGATGGTGAAAGATGCATCGCTCGGAAAAACACCGTGCGCCAGTGTGAAGCCTCAAGCGGTTCATCAGCCCCGGCAGCGCTGACGACGGGAGATGCCAGAACTCAGGTTCCTGGGTTTCCGCCCAAGGAGGTCACGCCTGGAAACGACATCATGGAATCAGCTAGATTGGAAAAGACCTTTAAGATCATCAAGTGCAACCATTATCCCAGGACTGCGAAGACCGCCACTAAATATCATCACTGAGGGCCTCATCTCCACGGTTTTTGAACACTTGCATTCACCCACCTCATTTCTAAAGAAAGTAACTAGTAGGTAGATCGAGTTTAAAAAATAAAATCAATGAGGATGAATTCTCATTTTAAAATACACCAGCCCGAAGCCCAGAGGTTTCAAGATAACCAGACCAGATGCAACATGGCATCTACTTGGTTTCCATGTGGTCATCCAGCATTAAGACAACCGCCCATCAAAAGCTCTGCGTGCCACTGTGGGAGTGGGCTTCTGCTACCCAGGTGGTGCTCCTGGATGCCCAGTGTACCTGAGCAGCACCAAAGCGCAGGGCTGGAACTCAGGAGGGCTCCTGCACTGCTCAGACCCACTACACATTTCATTTGCCTGTACCAACACTGCTGAGCTGCAATGCTCGTAACAGGATTAACAACCCCTTAAGAAACGTAATCCTGTTAGCCCAACTGCTTTTGAATACATAGAGCTGGCTGCAGCTCATCCTCTCCCCGGGAGGGAGCCAGGGCTGCCCACCCCACCTGGAGAGACCATCCCTAGGTGCTTTTCCTCCCACGATGGCCCCAGCTGCCTCAACCCACAGTAGCCTCTTCTTCATTTGCAGTCTATATAATTAACGTGGAATTAACAGCTAGAGCATGCCCTACTAAGGCCCATATTAGCCTTTCCCTGGCTGGGGTCTGTACTTTGAGATGATCAAGGACAGACACCAGAGCTACTCTTGCTCTGCAGGTTGAACCCTCAACATTTTTAGTTTCCTCTGTTGCACCAGGCTTCCAGTTTCCCAGTCATCCCTGCAAGCTTTCCTCCTGTCTGAGCAGGAGCTCCTCCTGGGAGCTGCTGGGCCAGAGCCTTGTTCTAGGTGAGGGCTCAGCAGGGCTTTAGGCAGTGGTATTTATATGTCCCTCTGTTGAATCAAACTCTCATTTGATATATCCTAGGAATATATTTACCCGTTTCAGATCCTCATTATGATGACCACAGGATGCATTTTTGATACCAATATATTTCAAAAAATTTTAAAAAAGTTCCTTTGGATGTTTTGGGACTATTTGGTAAAAAATCCAAACACAACCAAACAACTGTCAGCCAACACATCCAGGACAGAGGATCTGCTGCTGGTCTGTACCTACAGTGTTAAAGTATCACTGTGACAACACAGGATGTGGTCATATCCTTCATCTATCAGCATTACCGACAGCTCTGCCAACAACTGAACTCACCCCCCTCGGATGACTCTCATTCCCAGCACTGCCAAAATAAACATACATTTCCAAGTGACTGGAAAGATAGATGGATGGATGCAGACAGGCCAGCACAGCTCCAAAAGCCTTGCATCAACAGTCCACCACCCTGGGTTCTTCTGCTTGCCCCAGACTGGCCAGCTTCATGTGCTGAGGATGTAGTTTGAACTGCTCCAGTGTTCAGGTTGTTTTTCCCTTCTGTTCCTGGTTTGGCATCCTTCCTGGAAACATACCTTTCTTTAACATGGGTGAGGGTACAGGCACTGGTGTACAAGCAGGCATTCAGTCACAGTTATATGCTCCAGGTTCCTGTATCATGGATCCTTCCCTTTAACTCTACTGGGCTTTAAATGATGCCAAAACATTACAGCTATACATAGCATCACTGATGGGCAGGTGCCAGGGTGCCCAAAAGCACTGCATGTTCCTCAGCCTGCCTGTAGGTCTCACTGGCAACCTGCACACTATCTTGCACAAATCCCCATGATCAAGCCTTAGAGATCCTGTTTGAGCCTGCTGGTGCTTCCCAGCCACCTCCTCATCATATTCATGACAGACTAATGATGTAATTGGGTTAAAGCCTGCACAGTCTTTCCAACCCCTTGATATGTAATGACTAAAAGCACTTTTCTGCAAGATTCTTTTCCCCTCCATCTAGTAAGGATAAAGTGAATCTCAAGTGTACTTGAAGAGCCTTTGCAACTCTGCAGCAAACAAGCTGAAATTCTATGGGTCCTAACACAGAAAGAGTACACCCATCATTGCTCCAACAGGGCTGGGATTTATCAATACATGGATAAAGTAAATTGAGTTTATGAGAAGCAGAATCCACCAAGGGTATTTCCAGCAGATTTCAGACAGATACTGTTGTGAAGTAGGTGTAGCTTTACAAGGAGTATGAAAATTACTCCTATAGGAGACAACAATATGGATATACAAATAATGTCTTCCATATATATTTTTATAGACAGACAGCAGCATTTCTCACCTCTTACTCAGAGCAGTGATTTGTAGAACTCGTTAAGAACTCGCCAACAAAGTTTAAGTTGACAAGCAGGTATTCTTTATTGCAGCGCTGGGAGACACAGGGGATATCTCCTCCTAATGTGTGTCTCGTTTAACCATCAAACAGACCGTGATTATATTGTTGCTTAACATACATATTCATTACATTTCCGATAGATGTCATACATATGCATTAGTTGTCCGAGAGCTGTTTTACATAATTCCACGCCTATTTTCGCATGCGCATAACAACGTGGTAGTGGTCTTCGGTGGTCGTTTACTTCTTCCAACGATCTTCATCACTTGCCCGTTCCTTGAACCCTTGTTCTGGAAGTCTTTGAAGCATGTGCAGTAGATAAATGCTTACACCAGCTTAATTAGTTTGGCAACACCACTGACAGAAGTGAGTGATTTCTCCTCGTCCTTCTACTTATCAGTTAACTTCGCTACAGCACCTCCTGAACATCTGCTGGTTTCAGATACTCCTTAACTACAGTCCTGTTTTGGTTACAATAAATTTTGTCCAAAGGTCATAAGGTCCTAAAACTGTCAGCTACAATGATTTATCTTATACAAGGATCCTTTTATGCTCTTTTAATTGGGCTTTTTAGGTTTGGAAAGTTTTGTTGTTATGTACAAAGCCACCAAACTTAAAGTTACTTAAAACTTAATTTTCTTATTTTACAAAGGATTATATTTCATTTTGTACTTCCTTGTCTCAGCAGCCCTCTCTGCAGGTTGAAAGATCATGTGTCCTAGAAGCAGATTAAATACTCTGTGTTCATGAACAAAGACATTTAAAAATGTTGAAAATTACCTCCTGGCCAGCTGTTGCAGCAAGAGAAATTATGTTTAACTTTCACTCTAAAATCCAAAGATAAAACATTTCCTCCAGTTGGCCAGCCACATGATCCTCAGTCCTATTCCACTTGCATACACACCAAAACACCTTGTGCAATCAAGAATGAAAAGCAAGTCTCCACCCAGCACAGCTGTATACACAATCCGTAGGGCATTTCCATGATGACACTTGCTGAAAATGGGATCATCAAACCCTTCAATGCAGGAAAAAATATCGTTATTTATCAGGTGATCTTGTAGCACAAGCTTTTCCTTCTCAGCTGTGAAAAAGAGATCTTTTTGTCAGTGGCTGGTACCTGCACACAGCCAAGCTTGCTGCCTGCACAGCATGTTACCTCCTGGCCTCAAGAGGCTAAATGTAAGCCTTCAGTTTGCTTTACCCCACCCTCTCTAGAGACTACAACTGTAAAACATAGCTAACTGGTGCCTCTGTGTAATTCTATCTTCTTCTTACTGCCTAGTCATATTTGCTTGACACTAGCCCATTTCCAAGTATCTTTGAGTACTAAGACCAAAGGCATGAAAGACATTAACTTGGGATCACACTACAATGGCAATAATACACACACAAAAATTGAATATGACCATGCAGATGTGCCTGAGAAGACCAGTTGTGATAAACAGAGGCACTCGCCTTTACATCGAGCCCACATCAAAAGTGGCCTCTAGAGCTTCTAAAGAGGTGACACTGCTGTGGAGTGGAATCAGGCCATGCCCAAGAGACAGCAACTGTATCACAAGCTCCTGAGAAGAACCAGAGTGGGTTTGCTCAGGCACCACTGACGCCGGGAGTCAGTTCATGGGGCTGAAGGCATGTTGGAAACTATCACAAATCCCAACATAATCATATCACAACAAGCATTTTAATCACTGCACCATGCAATGGTGCTGCTTTTGACATTCTGTGTAACTTGCACCCAACTGTAATGGGAGCAAAGAACACACCCTGGGGCACCAACCCAAATGTCTTAGGGAAGTTGCTGTTGATTCATCTATAAGCGTTTGCCGGGGTGCTCATCTCCAGCGATCTCC
>NW_009931149.1:0-443 GCF_000696875.1 Nestor notabilis
TAACTTCAGAGACAGTATACAGGTACCTCGGAGAGGGGAGCGACTCCGCTGCACACGGACCCGCCGGGGCGGCACCATGGGGCAGCATCAGACTGCTTCGCTCTGGGGCGGAGGCTGTGGTGGGGAGCTTGTCTATGAGGTCACAGAATGCAGCCGAACACCGTGGGGTGAAGCGTGGTCCTGCAGGCACCGTTTACAGCAGTGCCGTCAGCAGCGGTGCTGCGGCATTAGTGGCTGTGGCCTTTACGGCAGCGGCAAAGTGCAGCTGCGAGGAGGCATGATCCACCGCTTTCTGCTTATCCTTCTAGTGATCGTGCAAGCCCGGCACGTCGGGGCTAATCCATGGCAAGCACGGGGATTAGGTAGGCAGGCAGGGGCCAGCACCCAGCCCTGGCAGCTCCCAGAGCACTGGGCGTGGAGAGGCTGGGCCAGGTGGGGCGCAA
>NW_009931149.1:615-875 GCF_000696875.1 Nestor notabilis
TGGGCCTTGAGTCGTTTTCCCGCTGACTTGGCCCAATCCTGAGCCAAATCTTGTCCCGGAGCCTCAGGGCAATCCCACAGGTATGTCATTTCAATGCGTGAGCATTTAGGTTTTAATTAGTCAGTTCATTCAAAATTCACCTGATATTTTCTTGGCTGGTGGATAGACACGCAGAAGAGCAGAGAGAGAATGGGTTCAAAATTCACCTGATATTTTCTTGGCTGGTGGATAGACACGCAGAAGAGCAGAGAGAGAATGGG
>NW_009931150.1:0-1440 GCF_000696875.1 Nestor notabilis
AGCCCACCTCGCTGGGCGCGGGGTGCGGGGCGGGGGCAGCTCTGCTCATGGGGCCGGGGATCAGTGAAAGGGATTTCCTCCTAATACCCCCTCCCCAGCCCGTGTAATCCAGCCCTAGTCCTTAAAATACACTAACCCAGGATTCTTTGGGAGACTCCTCTGTGTAAACTTTCTCTGCTGATAGCTCGCTTTATCTGGCGCGTTGTGATACCGCGTTTCTGGGCTCGCGGTTTTATTCCTCGCTTTTTTATGGGTAGGCAGACCAAATAAAGTTAGAGGCGACAGTTTAGGCCACTCTGGGTAGTTTACTGACACGCATGCCATCGGCGATTTCTCTGGTGCAGGTATTCGTTAGAAACGGGCAGGACCCTGAAGGGAAAACAAGAATGAAACGCCAAACCGCAGCCTTTTAGGTATTAGCCGAGCACACTTTTCTGCCCTTCGTTTAGCGAGATTACACGGGACCCTTCTCAATGATTGCTCGCTTTGCAATTAAAGAACTTGTTTCCCCTCCATAAATTCTAACGCATCTTCTCCCTGTGCATCTAGCCGTGCTGAAAGTTTGGTCGCACTCCGAGTATCCAGTTTAAAATATCTGGAGACGATCGTGATGGCTGAAATCTGATGTAATTTTCTAATATGAAGTGGGAGGAGACGAGTCCATTAATTGAGCATAGGGGTCTTTTTCCCCTTCAGAAGTAGGGATTTATTGGATCCGGCACACACGAATAACGCGTTACGCGTATGTGTGCGGTGCGTTACGCTGTGGGCATGGTGCAGGTGAAAGCGAGGGGCTGCGGGCGTTCCTGTACCCCTCGGCACCGCAGCCGCGAGTGGGGAGCTGGAGTTGGGGCTTCTCCTGCCAAAGCAAAGCGGTGCATTTCTCCGACTTGCTTGAGGTGAAGGGGTTCAGCTACCCCCTGTTTGCCTGGAATAGGAGAGGGCTCACTTTAACCTCGCCCAGGCATTTTTCCTCAATTGCAGCAGTTCCAGAAATGTGTCAATTTTCATCCGGTCATCTTTTGAAAGGGTTTGTTGCTGTTGCTTAGGCAACATTCCCCCCCACCCCAACTTTGGCGTTTTCTGTTGTTCAGTGACTGGTAGTTTCCCCAGCAGCAGACGATTTTTTGAAGAGTGTTCTAACAGTGCCTTTCATATAGCGGGGTGTGTGTGTGTGTATGTGTGGGGAGGCAGCTCATTGACAGCGTTATAAAACCAAAACTTTGTGCATCGTAACAAGTAAAACGATTGAAGATTAATATGATTTTGCGGTACGTGAGAGAATCTTTAAGTGGAAAATTAAATAATCCCGTCTTTAATGTTTAATGAACAATGGAGAACACAACAGGCAAGAAAGGCATAATTACCAGATTTGTATCTCTTGACATTAACATATTCTAGGGTTACCAATGATACATTTTATGGTTTTATTTTCCCTTA
>NW_009931151.1:0-11446 GCF_000696875.1 Nestor notabilis
TCAACGCGAGCGATGACACGGCTCGGGGAAAACATAATCAACCCCCAATTTCTCCCCTCTCCCCAAACCGCACTTCATAGTCCTGGTGGTGCTGCTGACCCCTGCCACAGCCGGTTCAGACCCCTTCCCGATGTGTGGGGTGCGGCACAGCGCTGCCCATCACTGGGTGTCTGACCCAGCCATGACCGAGCCAACAACAGCGGGACAAAGTGAAGAAAATTCTTCACACAGCAATAGAAGCAGTTGTGTCAAAACCCACTGTTTGCTCCCAGCCTGGCGGGCAGCAGCTGTAGATTAACTCTTTTCCTTCACTAACATTAGCCACGGACAGATCAAAACCAAATGCAAAGGAAATGAAAGATCCCGCTGCGTGCCTGTGTCACTGCAGCCAGCCAGAAAACCAGCTCTTGCTGTGCCCAGGCCCCTCCGGGATGACCTGTGGCCAGCACTGCCCAGGGAGCAGAACCTGGGACAGAGAATGTTTGCCACCTGGGCACAGGCTCGTGTGGAAACCCAGCAGCTGCACAGCCAGCCCCATAGCTCACTTGTGGGGGAAAAATGAGCCCATCTCCTCCTAGCGAGGGTACTGTGCTTTCACCTACCACCAAGGGGATAAAAGTGGACACTTCAGAGCTCTCCATTGGCTTATATGCATTTTAGTTACAGGTGATCTCCTGCCAAAAGACTCCATGGAACACACCGAGGACCGCAAGCTCGGCCCAGGACTCACTGCCGCCACGCAGGGGGACAGGATAGGCAGAGAAGGTGCCCAGTCACATGCTGAGCGAGGCCAGGCTGCTGCCACCACCCCTGGGATTTCTTCACCAGCACATTTCCAAACTGCATCACTTAATTACATTTAATGTCTTACCCCAGATTCATATGCAACACTGGATGAAAACATTTAGAGTTGTAAAATGCATCTAGTTCTTACCTTTGATATGCCTGAGATGTGGGAGGTGTACTGAACACATGCGAATATGGGTGATAGGGTGTCTTTTTCAAAGCCTGAATAAGATTTTGTCTATATTCTGGGTCTATACACCACAAGGACCCCTTTCCAATACTCTGCAAAGAAAAAAGAATTAAAAAAAAAAATCAAATATTTGATCTAATGGCACAGCCTTATTTATTCAGCAGTATTTGTCAGGAAAAGCAGTGGGTTTGGGTTTTTTGTCTGACAGAAGGAAACATACTTTGCTTGCCAGAGATTATTGCTCCATTAATAACGTATTGTGACTGTACGGTCTAAATCACACTTCAGGGAGGGGGAAAAGTAAGAATGAATGTCTGGCTCCTCCCCCCACCTCCCTCCCCACTGTTACTAGTTAATACGATTTAATAATACCTGACAACTTCCCCATCACCCCGTATTGGAAGAATAAGAAGCTGCAGTTACTGAGTTACTATTAGATGGAAACTTTGAAGATAAACAGATTCTTTCTCAAAGTGATTTTCTTTTCATTTTGCTTATACTAACAAGAAACAGGGGTAAAAAGGAGGGGTTTAAACACCCTAGCAACTGTTTTAAAAATAAAAGGACTTAATCCTTCAACCCACATGACATCAGTGCTATTATACTACAAGAGGAAATTAATCATCTTTTCTCCCCTAAAGAGAAAAAAAAATACCCCAAAACAACAACAACAGCCAAGAAGCCCACAGTATAATCATATTTTAAACCATTTAAGGATGTTGTGAAACTGTGATCGGTTGAAACAACAGTTACTGTAATCACCCTTTCTGGACACACAGAGCAACTCACGTAGTCAATCTGTAATGCGAAGACTATACTAAAATCCAGTATTTATTCTGCAGTTACAAGCAGTGCAATTTCAGTTCTTATCTCAATACCATCAGATGTCAGGGTGCAGATATTTTGAATTGTTTTGTCTGAGTTCTCCAACAAACAGAAAACCGACTTTCCCTCAGATTCCACTAGGAAACCATACGAAATCATAGCTCAGGAGCAGCCTTGGTCTGCTTGAGCACACATAAAAACAAACACCAATCCTAATCGTTGACTGAACTCCACTGGCAGGCTTTCAAGGCATTATGATAAGGTTGTTGGTAAATGTTGATGTTTTCTGGAACAGGCAGGGGAGGCTGCACTACCACCTCTAGCCACTTTTCAACCCAGGACTATCTCTTTTCCCAACTCCAACTTCTATCAGTGGAGCAAGGCTCTCGGTTTCATGTGTTGAAGAACAGGCAAACACACACGCACACAAAAATCCATACCAAAAGTGGCCTGTTATTTTCTAAAGCCACGAGGAAGACCAAAACTGGACACTTGCTTCCTTTTGAAAACTTGTCATCTTTGTGGAGTCCTACCAACTCCTAAGTGCTCCTCTACTGCACAGACGGCTTTAGGATACACAGTGTGCAAAGTGCTTACGGATCTCTTCCCAAGCTTATAGACAGCAAATTCGCACTAAATTCTCCTCCCCCCAAAAAAATGGAGAAATGAAGAAGGAAAATCTTCCCCAGCACCACTGGATGGCTGTGTGAGAGCACCTAGCAAGTTCACAGCACTGAGACTTGGCTTTAAAGAAAAGGAGAGGGGCTGGCACAACCCATAGGAGCTGCGACCACCTTCTTGCAGAAACAAGCACATCTACTGGAGGGCATGAAGAAGGAACCACCTTCTGCACACTGCTCTGGTGGAACCAGGGACACAAGGTCAAGCCTCTTCAGGATGGCAAGGCTCAAGCCTGTCTCTCCTGTTGCTTCCCAAGGGTGCTCTACCAGAAAGGCCACTGAAGAGTCTAAAGTGAGACATCTCCCTGTTCCTGAGGTGAAGTGATACCCTTGCATGGTCAAAAAGCCTTAGATTCAAGGGCCTAGAGAGCACGAGCAAACAAGACTCGGGTTTTTGTCTCGATAAAGCACTAAAGCAGATGACTGAACGATCTGCTGCTGGTGTCAGTGATGGAAGCTGTGTGCTTCCATCAAACCAGTTTGCAAAAAGGAGGCTGTTATGTTTAGCCCTCTTTCAAATATGGGACAATGAGCCAGAGACTTGACATGATAAGCCTAGTAAGTGACTTTTTAGGCAAAGGACAGAGTCAAAAATAGAATCCAAACCTCTTGAATTCCACTTCCATGCTCCATCCAAGAGCCACAGCAAGAACAACATAAAATTTCCTTTTAAGCAAGCAATGTGCAAGACTAGGAACATTTTTCAGGAGAAAACCTTTGCTGGATTCCTTACTCCTTACAGCATGGGATAAGCTTTTAAAAAAAGCTACACTTAAATATCATCTACCTTATTTGTACTTACTGGAACACAACTTATTGTTTCCAAACTTCTCTGATTTGGTTTTTTTTTCATTTACTTCCAAGACAGCCTTTTCATCTACCTTGAAAAGATTACTCCCCAAAACCCATCAGAGTTAGTTCAAGTTGAGGGCCTTGCAAGATGAAGTCACTACTGAAGAGTAACGTCAAAACCTTTCATTATTGTTAAGCTAAATTTGTTTGGCTTGCCCATATTCTTGCAAAAGCCAAAAATAGTCTCACTGAAAACCAGAAACTCTCTCACACAAAAAGTATTGAGAACAATTACACTCCTTGTTAAATGAAACATTGGGAAGGCAGATTTGCCCTATTTTCACTGCAACTGAGCTGACTTATAATTTAGCACCAAAACCAATTGCAGTTTAAGGTAATGCTCTCCAACCATGCAAAGTTCCTTTTCTAAGATCATTACTTTTGTTTTTCCACGATCACACATGAGAACCGAAATAAAAAAAACCTTAAGTGTCATCTGGTTAAGAATCCTTCTTGACTGGCAGAGGTGTGAAGAGTTTCGTTAACTGTCTGTTTAGATGTGTCATTAGTATTCCCATATACAGAGCGATCACAGGAAAGGAAATCACTGGAACTCAGAGCCATCGGTTAGTGATTAATTTCCATCTTATGACACTTGGCGTGCTGCTTCACTACCTCCTCCAAGCCAAAAGTCAATAGTGGCTCCAATCAAAAACCAGCGAGGAAGGGGGGGTGGGGGGGAAATCCCTGGATTACATTTGTCTCCCAGGCAACAAGTGACTGAAAAGTGGCTAACAGCCCCCTGACCATCGCAGCACTGGAGTGCTTTCAGACCTCCCGACATGCCGCCTCCCTCCCTTACTTTCCTGCCTCTTGCCAGTCACAGGTTACTGCTGCTGCATTCATGTTTAAGGTTATGAAAAACAACGGGAGTGTTACTACAAATCCTCTTCCCGTTGTCCCAGAGTAGATTATAGTTACAGAGCTATTTCAGAGGTACTGATGGGGAGAGGAAGCAACACACAGAAGTCACCCCATAAAAGTTTATGATTGAACACTCTTTAAAAAAATCCCGATTATGTTTTCTATTCAGGAATCACTATGCTTTTATTTGTCAGTTATTAATACATACATAGATTGTGTATCAGCATATTGTGTACTAAATCCCAACTTACTAATTCATTTGTTCTTTCTCATCTCAAATATACAATTCCATTTCCCCCTCAACAATTAAAACTAGTGCACTGCCATGAAAAGTTACATGTAACTCAGTGTCCAATTGGCTGTTCTCCCAATGGGTTGCATACAAAAGTTTTAAAATCCTAGTTTACACAACCTGTTAAAATCCAAATAAAAACATTTAACCATCTTTCAGTAGAACTGGAAAAAAAAAATAAAATTGAAATTTGAAGATAAAAGAATTGAAATGCTGCTTGGCAGCTCTTTCAGTGGTTACAGTTGGGGATAACAGCATTATCCACTACTAAAACTCCTCATTATAAACCTTGCAACTAACTGCCTGGTCTTACATATCACGTATCATTTTATTGAGCCCAAAGATCAATTAAAAAAATTGTGTGTTGTGCTCTTTCCAAGATCAATGGCTGGGAAAAAATGCATACCCTGTCTGCATAAAAAATTCCAGAAAATGTTTATTTGAGGGATTTTGTTCCCTGGTTATTTCAGAACAGACTTGAAATGTGTTAGGAATGCAGCCTTCTTCCAGGGTTGTTCTTTTCATTGCCATACAAACAGTCTGCCCCAAATAAAGTTTAGGGAAGAAAGCAGGTACAGGAACCGCAAGACATGAGGGCTCAAAGGGAAGAAAATACGATTTCTAATTGTTCTTTCCAAAGCCCCGGTTACATATGTGCTTTGAATCCACATGGGATTGTGCTGAAACCAGTCAGGAGCAGCTCTAGGTGCCCACATCTCTCACAGCAGCATCACCACTGAGAGAGTCCCTAAAGGAACAGACCCCTAGGGGAACATCCCTGAAATGGGATGTAGTGGATGTAAGGGTCTGAGCTGCAGCTGCTGTCTCCCTGGTCCTCACTGCACTGTTCTCCCTGGCTTTTTGCATGTGCCCAGCCCTTCTTCCACAAGCCCATTTCAGTTATTTTCCTCGAAGAAAACTATTTTGCTGGTACAATTTTGTTATTTAAACTCTCTAAAGCTGGACCACATGAAGGGGCTGATGAGCACCCAGTGCTGCTACAAAGCAGGGGATGGATGCAGGGAGCCAGAGAGGGTAACGTGAGCTTTCCCTTTCTGTAGCAAGAGCTGTGGTGACAGCTCAATGCATCTCCTGGAAGAGCACATTGAGAAAGGGAAACCAGGACTCTGAATGGACAGAAAGCAACTTGGAAGAGGAACAGGAAAACCAGTAGTGACATAGAGCAGGGGCACACTGGAGAGCTGGGGTGAGCTGGGCAGCGAGGCTGACAGACACGTCCCCAAGAGCAAGACCAGAGAACCATGCACTAGCGCTTACCAGAGACAATGAGATGCTGGGCACTGACACAGAAGTAGGTTTGGAGGCTGAGAGGAAAGGAACCAAAACAAGAGACCCACAAGTGTGAGCAATCCAACAACTCTGCACAGGCACCCAGGCTACACCAGCAAGCTAAGAATTATTACACTCAACTCTCTGAGTTAAGGACCACACTACTTCAGACAACAGATCTGTCCATTTTCCTCTCCACTACCAGACCAGGACAGGATGTGTGGCCATGCCTAGTGTCTCCTGAACCAAAAGTGTCAGTAGCGTGAATCAGGCATACAGCAGCTACTCAGGCTGAAGTGGTGTAGTATACCACTGAGTGTAGTACACTGCCTGAGAAATATGCCATGCTGGTTACAGGGACACTTCAGGAACTAAAAGCAAACAGAAAAAGCAGAAATTTCTTATTACTCGAAAAAGGGCAATTCCAACTAGCATCTGCAGTCCCCCAAGCTATCAGATCTTGAATTCACACCACTGTGACTTAGTAGTCCCTGCTTAGCTCAGTGCAAGTTGTTGCAGTCATTAACAGAGGACCTGCAAGTAACACTAAGGACACCTTCTGCAGTGATGATGAATCTTCTGGGGTCAGTACTCACCATTTCTGATCTAAGGGTTTGCTCTCATGGATCAAACCTACTATTGTTACAGAAAATTATCTCTTTGCAAGTAACAGTGGAGAGATTACCAGATATCAAAGGTTCTTATCCTAAGTAAGTATTTATCCTGAGCTCACTGTGCCCAGTTACCCTACAAGAATACGTTTCAAGCAAACTCTTCACAGAGATTCACCACCAAGTTTATCCAAGGGAACATCATACATTCAAGTATGCCATGAGAGCACAGAAATGTTTCTACAGGATCAAAAATAACTGGATGATAGGAATATCCACGATGTCACAACAATTTAAAACAACCATGTGAGTAACTACAGCCAGCGCCAGAATCTGAAAAAATAATTGTTTCAGACCAGATATAGATTTCTGTGCACAAAGTAAAAGCAAGAACAACATTTCTGAACTTCTACACCTGCAGCACATCTCATGTGGCAGGACAAAGTCATCAGCCTCCTCTCCACTGACACCGTGTGCCTGG
Source organism: Nestor notabilis (assembly GCF_000696875.1). NCBI lineage: Eukaryota > Metazoa > Chordata > Aves > Psittaciformes > Psittacidae > Nestor > Nestor notabilis. The sequence continues at coordinate 6,872 of NW_009931151.1, forward strand.
AGCCACTGCTCAGGGCTCCCACCTGCGCGTGAAGCTGCTGGGGTGGTGAAAGCACGGCCAGGGCTGCCGCGCAGCAGGGACCTGCACAAGAACAGGCAGCATGAAAACGCCTACCCCCAGAAAGAGCAGGGTCTTTCACTCACCACACAACACCACAGTCACCCGAAACACAGAGCAGTTCTGCACACCTTGACTAAAACAGGTTTCTGACTGGTTCCCAGGGACAGCAAGCGAACAGCAAGAATTCCTGAACACAAATTCCGCTCTTCTCACCTTATGAAAAAATCTTATTTCATAAGCAAAGGAAGGGATTTTTGTGAGGAGGTGGAGAGGCAGGAGAAAGGGAAGTAAAATGCCTCATGACACCCTGTCTTCAGCTCTTAAAATGACCAAAGAAGCATAATAATCACTCCAGAATCCACCTCAGGATAGAATGGCTTCCTTAAATAACTTCCTTGCACTATGCAGAGACACCAGCCAAGTGACTTAAAAAACATCCCACAACACAACATGGATTACACATCCTTCTCCAAATATGCTGCTGCTCTTGAAGATTTGCAAACATTGTGCGGGCACTGTGGGAAACAAGTGGCTTACGACGACAGAATTCACCCAGACTAAAAAACACAGGTCTACTGCAACCACTGATGCCATGTTGAATAAACACCGCAACAGCTAGGGCAAAGAGGCTTCTCCATATCAAAAGAGAACTTGGGCAACCAATAGTGCTACTCAAAGGCCAGCTTTGCGCTATTCACTTGCAGACAGTGATGCAGAGAACTTTTTCAGTTCAGCTACCTATGCTCAGCTCCTCTAAATGAAGTGCATCACTGCTAAAATAGGACCAACTCAGAATTAATTTCATTTACATGAATTCAACTTCATTTACACAAGGCAGAATGGGCATACTAATGTCAAAACTGGAGAAAGATACTATAGAAGAAATTTTAAATATTTATCTGGCAAATGCTCAGGAAGATTTAAAATTAAGGTACCAGAGTTCATCCACTGGTCTGTTTAAAACTCTTTACTCATCAGCATTTCAAGTTATCAAGACAGACATAATGTTGCTTGCTCTGCTCACCTACATTGGTTCTCCAGTTTTAAATAGTTTTATGAGTGGTCACTGATAATAGTAAACCTTTACCCTCTTCAACAGCTCTGTACCTTACAGATGAGGCTCCCTTTTTAAACAAATGAAGTAATTTGCAGAAAGACATAAACAGAACATTTAAATCATTCGAGGTCAGCTGGTTTAAAAAAGAAAATACAACTGCGAAGGAATTCTTAAAGAAAGAAAAACAAAGCCACTGCCAAGGATTGCTATTATTATACAACACATTCCTTAGATCCACTGTAAGCTCACATAAAAATTACAAATAACTATTCATGCAGTTTAAGAGTAGATTGTCTTCATTCTCTTCCAACATTTGTAGCACAGAGCAGTGAAATTCTATATGGCCTGTTTTAAAGAATTGTACTAACAGCAATTTTAATGACAGTAACAACTGCATGGCAAGCATTTAATTTTCAGAAACCCTCACACAAAATCCCCCTTACCTATGAACTCAAGAGAAAAAGAAACTTCCCCTGCCCTTCCAAGAAAAGTTGGTAGTGTTATGTGACAGCTTGACACAAAGAGAAAATTAAAGTACCATTTGCATGCAGCGTAACAAAACCCTCACACCCACTTCTCCTGCATGTTTTCAAGTCTTTTTGCAGTAAACTAGCAGTCACAGCTCAAGCACAAAGCTGAAAAAGAGCTCTGACTAGCTACAACACAGTTACATGACCATAAATATATGCTCATTTAATGAATGAAATTAAAGGTTTGATGAGAAGACTTGCTGGAGTGTAGTGTTTAACCCAAGTAAACCGGTTGCATCAAGAAATCACCAGCTCTTCTAAAGAAAACAAAAGGTTGGGGCTTTTTAAATCTTATTCTGCTCCAAGTAAAAACATCCATTAGTTCAAATCACACAGGTCCAAGTCACTGCTTTCATGCTCATCTCTTGAAAATTTAGCTCACTTGCTCAATGAGCTACCCCAGACACTAACACAGCCACCAACTTTTTAAACCTCTAGTTTGCCTTTAGGAAAGTGGCCTCATTCTGCCCCAAATGGTGCACGGGCATTGAGTATCTCCATTCCTCTGGTGTCCTAGCTACAAAATAGGCACTGTCTTTCTGACTGGAAAAGCTGGGTAGGTAAGTGACTTCACTGAGAATGAGAAGTATGACTATAGTGGAAAAGGACTGCTCATCCTCAAAATGAAATAAGAACCCCAAACCAAACGGGAAGCCAAGCATGCAAATAATGCTACAAGATTAAAGAGGTTAGACCAGAGCTGTGAAGTAACAGCTGGAGAAAAGGAAAGGCTGTGGTATTCCGCAGTCAAAAAAGAATCCAAAACAATAAAACCAACCCTATTTCACAGGCAAGATGCAATGCAAGATCCTGCAACACAAGAAAGTGCTACCACTGTGCAGTGGTCTTCCAATGTTAAATGAGCATAAGTCTCACCAGCATATTAAACATATCAGAAGTTTTCTTTGTACCTCTGGGCTCATATGTGCTATCAAAGTGAAGGGCCCTGCTCCCTCCAGCAGTGCCTGGGAGGCTGGCCCCACACAGACCTCCGAAGAGTGCCCCATAAGTAGGTAGGCAGAGGTCCTTCCCTACCTGCCACAAGTAGGGCAAGAAACAGTGAGCAACATCTCACAGCAATGGCTGTGACAGCACCTGAGTGACTGCGCTCAGGTTTTACACAAATGAAGGCCTTCACAGGCTTTTCAGCAATTTTTTACCTCAGCACTCCCCATCTTGAGTACGGAGAAGTCAGAAATGTCTTCTAGTGCTTGACCTGGGCACCCAGCAACCCAAGGCATGTCCCCAGTGTCCAGGCTCCTCATCGCACAAGGGGCACTTCAGCACCGGGTCAGAAGCAATCCTCTGTTGTTACTCCAATCACAGTGACTCATTGCCAGGTAACGCCATGGACGCAGCTGGCCCACTGCTGCTCCTCTAGCTCTTTCACTGCTCCTCCAGCACACCAGCACCTGCATGCCCAATAGTACAGGTAAGCCCACAGTACTACTGCCTACAGCCAGCAGTGGATCTGCTACACCACAGTATCTTCCTGCTGCTCTCATCATTAAACGATCCCTCCAACGGGCTCAGGAGGTGTTGCATTATGTCACCCAAGAGTCATACTCAGCCTGTTAAGTATCTCCTCATTAAGTTTATATGCAAACCACCCTATAAAGCTATTAGACTGCCATATGGAAATCCTGCAAGCACCTAAAGAAAGCAGTGTCACTAACTGTCCTTAAACAATACCTGACTCCTCTATAAAGTAGTACTATGTTGTCTCATGCTGGCGCCTAGCAACACCAGACTTTCCCCAAAGCCTCCCCAGGCTAGGTGAAGCCTAGGCACTGAAGAGCACAGGCTGTGACACTGCTAGGGAGGAACAAAGTGCAAGATCAAACAAACACAGGGAGACCGGGCTGGGAAGGCAGGAGAGCCCAGAAGACAAGTCTGTCAGCCTGATGGGCTGTCACATGGCATACTTGAGGGAGATTAAGTAGCAAGTGGCACTAATAATGCTGTTTCAGCCTACAGAATTCCTGTGTATACATGGAAGGTGTAATTATCCCTACTCTACTGAAAAGCAAATTGAGGATACACAGAAACAAAAGAATAAAAAAAGTGCTCAAGGTCACCTATAAAGTCAAAGGCAAAAGAAAAAAATCCCCAAGTCTCCAAACCATAGCCCATTTAGCAGGGTATGCTAATTTCATGTTAGAGGGGCACTCATTTAAGTACCCACTGGTCATCTGATACTCTTCATGTTATCTACATTATACAATTAGAAAAGACACAAATTGCCTTTTCTTACAAGCATACAGTTATGTCCTGTATGGAAACCTAGCAACAATTTTGAAACACAACCCTTCACACAATAGATATTCAAAGAATTATTCAACACTCATATCTGTGCTAAAGGTCTGCAGGTCATTTTTTGCCTACTACTGTATTAATGATGAAATAAGCCAGTGAGTGAATTTCCAGGGGAAGGGGTTAACAGCTAGCAGAGACAGGAGGGGAGGAGTAGGTCGCACTAAATCCATTAGCAGTGACAAATAAAAACAGAAATAAGGAAAACCTGACAAACACTAATGGAATTGCACCATTTCCCCCAAAACTGCTCATTTAATGTAGGGTTTTTCCTTGCTTAGTATTTAGCATTAGTTCACACGATGAATTGAGGGGAAAACCAGGCACTTTGATAAATGGTTTGAGAAGCTGCCTGGATGTGGGGTTTCCAAGTGTCCCTGGGCTCTTTAGGGTAACAGCCCTGCTCGGCAGCCTCAGCAGATCCCTGTCACCTGCAGCAGGCACACACTGAATTAAAACCGTCCTCCTGCAACAGAGACCTCAGCATTACCACACATCTATCAACACACAAATTACTTCTGCCACTTACATACACATACTTTACTCAGCTTGTGTCCCATTTCTACACGAAGTTCAGAGGTACTTCTTTTTTACTATCATTCCTCTTTCCATTTC
>NW_009931151.1:11477-13583 GCF_000696875.1 Nestor notabilis
CTCTTTCACATGGCTGAATGAAACCCCAGAAAGTAAAACAAAACACCCTCCCTGCTCCAAACATCCTTCAAAATGAGGCAACTTTTTCACTGCATTTGAAGCACACAGTGCAAGTCACAGCCTAAACATGACAAGTCCAAACCCCACAGACTCTAAAAAGCCTGGGACTTGACTGCAACTCGGTACCTTTACAAGCAGAGCAAAAGCACACCAATCTTCCTTCCTCCCAAGGGCCAAGTAGTGTCACAAGGCTCTAGAGAAATGCCTCCTAAATTCGTAAGATTGATCAATGGCTCTGCAATGAAGGCAAACCAGGGCAAGACCAGTTTAGCTCCAGGAGCAAAGCAGCCTCCTGTGGGGAGGTCAAAACCCAGCTGCTCCAGCAATTGCACTCCCTCTCTGACACAGGGCACCCTGCTGGGACTGAAACAGCAGTGCCTGCAGGGGAGGGCTTTCCTCACCTGGCTGGATTGGGCATCTTCTTTTTATTGTTATACAGAACAGGAGGAAATCTCACCCAAGAGCCACATCACTGAGACCTACACACAGCCAGACGGGGAGCAGCAAGCCCCCACCACGTCTGGCTGCAGAGGAAGAGCACCACCACCTTCAGCACCAACCTCTTTCTGCATCTTCTGGGAAGTCAGCCATAGAAGCCTTCCCGGCTGAGGCAGAAACACAAGACTGCATCAAAGACTTCCGGCATGGCAAGGCTCTGATCTCAAGACTGCAAGGGAGTTACATACCTGAGCAGAGATGAGGAGTAGGCTGCTAAGCTGCCTGCCTGCCTCCATCGACTACCATGTCACAGGTCACTAAAAAGCACCTTCTCCTATTCCTAGCTGTAACTTTGGCCACACAGGCAGCAAGCACAGTCCCCTGCCCAAGCTACAAGTGTATGGCACTGGCCCCCACTGTCCAACAGGAGAGCCTGCAACCAGCCCAGGGATGAGCATCCTATCACAAAGGTCTGGGAGGGAAAAGCAGGTGAGAAATTGTCCTTCTCAGCAGAAGGATGCAGTGCCAATGAGCAAAAGCAAGCTACATTGCCAGGCCTCATCCAAGTCATCCTCAAGGTGGAGTAAGTTAAAAGGAACAATACAGGAACTTCTCATTGTGTGAACAACTAATTCAGATGTGCTTGCATTTCCTCCCATTTTTACTTTAAATCTGCTGTAAAAGCACAGCTTCTAAAGACAGAAAATGAACTTGCTTATCCTTCAAAGTTTTACTCACAGTAATATTCATTAGAACTGTAAGAAAAATCCCTTTACTATTTTTCTCCATGCAGCACCTCAACAATAGATTTGACAAATACAGGGGTTTTGTTGCCTTGGATTTTTTAGGTGCTGTATTTTTTACAAGCAGTCCTACATGGGTTGCAAACTTAAAATGCTAGAAGCAGCAGATGCAACAAAGCTTGGCATAAGGAACTTCTGCAGCATGAGCCAGTCAATCAAGCATATTTTGAAGTGGATAATTAATACTGGCATTTCAGATTCCCGGAGCACCTCCACCAGTAAAACAGATTTTGAAAGTGTGCAGACAGTTTATTAAACATGGCAAAGTGATTACATTAGAGAGGCAAGATGTAGATTCACTGGTGTGCATGGATTTAGAGCAAAAAAAATGAATATTTAAATCTAGTTTTTTTCCAAGGAAGCTAGCAGGTTCCTGATCAAAACCTACAGCTTGGCAAGAATAGGATTCACAGGTTTATTCATGTTATTTCCCAGGGAGACTAGTTCTGCATTAGCAGAGCATTAATCAAATTCTAAATACTTAAGGATCCTGACTAAATACACATTCTTCCTCTGTTTAATGTCTACCTTATTTTTCCAGATGTGATTCCAAACCCAACAGTGATTTTGCTACTTCTTACAAAAAATCAAAGGAAAAGTGGGTTTCCTCAAATTCACGGAAGAGAATCAAAAGGCACGTGATGGAGGCAGCAGCAGAGTCAGCCTGCAAACCCACCGAAACAAACCCAACAGAAATAGAACCGTTGCTCCTCAGGGCGCTCTTTCAGCTAAGCTGGTAGCAAACAGGATGTGAGCATCAAGCTACTGTGTGCAGAGAAGAGGTTATTCAAAACAGCAAGCTCAG
>NW_009931151.1:13601-30678 GCF_000696875.1 Nestor notabilis
AAAGAGTGGGAGGAAGGGGAGAAAAAAAAAAGCTTTCAACCCACACGCTGCAGCCCTGCCTACCTGGGTTTTCCCCGGTTCTTCTTTTTAACTGAATTACCTCGCATGCAGTCATTCTCAAGCGCAGTGTTCGCAGGCAGACCCCATGAAACAGGGCTGCACAGGAAGCCAGCATGCGCTCTGAGCGTGCCGGGAGATGGAGGAGGAGAAATGACAGGATCCTTGGGAAAACCAGACCACAGATAACCTCAGCAGCACCAGCAGCCCTGAGAAGAGGGACTGGGGTACTTGTCAAAGCCATAGTCCCCTCCTTGGCTTGAACTTGAGAACGAAAGAGAAACTGAGTTTGGAGCAGGGGGAGGGTAAAAACAGAGGACAACACATCTAGAAACCTCTGGAAATTCAAAAAGCTGCATCAGCTTCTACTCTGGGCTAACTCACAGTCTTCACCCTCCCAGTCCTCAGTGTTTACTAGCAACTATTACTCTTTTTGATCATCATATATGAAGAGGCTGCTGATCAATACTGCAGGAGGGTTATTAGTGCTCAGTGATTAAACATCAGTGTATGAATTTATCTAATTTAACATGCCTGAAGTGGAAGGAAACAGGGAGAAACAATTTCTGAGCAGACTCCAGTAATGAGAATTGACAACTTGCCCAACATCAGATGTTGATGTTGTGAAGAGTTCAGAACTAACAAGGAGGAGATGATGTATGATATTCTCAGAAGGATGGAAAATTGTTTTCCTCCAAATTATTCATGATCAAATATGCCTTTGAACAGATCTACCATCTAAAGGAAAAGAAAATCTCATTTAAGGATGCCAAAGCAAGGCTATTTTGATGACACAGGTGCCAAGCAAACAGGCCTGCTGTGACCTGAGTCACTGCTCCAGGTCTCCTGTGATCTTTTCTCTATCGGTTTCACACAGGAAGCCTTCATGTTTGACACACCAAAAATAGCAGATGGTTTACAAATAAAAATCTTGCTTCAAAAGAGATTGCAACTTTTTTCTTTTACGAAATGCAAATGCACTTTCAGCACAGCGCAATGATGATTTAAAGCACCTGCCCATTCCACACGTTCCTCAGAAAAGCGTTATGAACGGTTCCATTTCTAGATGATGCAAATGAAGAGAGAGAGAACTAAGAGAAGGAAAAAATTACAAAAATAGCCATCATAAATGAATACCTGAATGTGAAAAGCAACCAAAAATAACATACAAACTCCTTCACAGAGAAAAATATGTACCTAGAAAGTGATGTCCAAACTGCTGAAGGCCCTATCTGAAGGCTAAGCAAAAAAGAAGGGGCACTTTAAAATTGATTTCATTCATCCTGATGATGAAAAACCTGGACAGTAGGATTTTTACCTTTCAGAGCTACACGATGAACCAAGTCCTGCTGTAAAACAGTAACCAGCCCTTGCGCATGCCAGTGGTGTGAAAATCCACTGCTACTCGCCTCACAAAAGCAAGCCAGATATACCAGTGCCAAAGCACCAGCCCATGGCTGGCACCCTCCGAAGGGTCCTTCTTCTCTTCATACTTGTGCCAAGTGACCACAGATGCTGACATCTGCGCTGTACTGACCAATGATTTGTTGCTCTGTTCTCCTTGCAAAAGACTCTCCAGGGCAATACTAAACACACCACCACCAAGAGGCTGAAAGAAACCTGACAGATTACAACTTACTGCAACATCCAGAATCTGGCTTTAATATTGCCAATTCATAGCATTTTTAGCATGTTGGGATTCTAGATGTCTCCATCAGAAAGTCGTGAGGTGGTGCAAAATCATGGGGACGGGACAGGTCACAGGGACCAAACCAAAGTATTTCTAGCTGTCTTCACTTCTGTACAAGATCCTGAAAAAGATCTTAAAGGCTCTAAAATAAGGTGCACGCACCCTCCCCCATTATTTTAAATTACATGACTTTTAAGCCAATTTCAAAACTTGTAAGGTCCGTATCTCTATATAAATAGCCCCCCACACCATCGTTATCATATCCATTTGTATTACTACATGCACACCCACCCCTACATTCTAACATTACTTGGTCTAACTTAAAAGTCACGCAACACAAATACAGAGAATTTATTTGGGCAATTACAGAACTGCCTCCCTTTCCAAACAAAAGCATGTCCCTGTACAGAGTGCGAGAAAGCTGGGGCTACGTGTGGCATGGACTGAAAAGCTATTTAGACCAGCACTGGAACTGTTCTATTGTTCAACCTGATGCCAAACAACAGGAATGGACAGATAGTCAAAACAGGAAAAAAACTAGAGTTTACTACTGATGAAGCAAATTCCTCACCTTTTTAATGCATGTATAAAAATTAAAAGACTCAGAGTGCAAAACCAGCAACAAGTTTGTGAACCCTGTTTTATAAACTGCAAGGGAAATAAATTGAAGTTGATGTGGCACACAAGTGGATAATTCTACCATAATTAAGACACGGACTCTCGTCCCGTCAGCTCAAGCCCAGCCAAACACATTTTTGGCATACTAGACACTGGAGGGTGAGTGGGACTCGAGTGCTGGTGAAGGAGCAGATGGTAATTAGCAAAAGTGGTTAGATCATAAGCATGTTTACTTTGAAACTAAAATAACACAAGCATTTTAGCTGGGGGGAGGACATTTTCCCATTTTTTTCCTAGTCAGCAGAAAAACAGGACAAGAAAGCAAGATCTTTCCTATAATTTCAATGCTACAAATTAAAATCAAAGCTTTCTAAATGAAAATGTTGTATTTTTTAATCAAACAATAACAGGCTTGTTTCTTAATGGAAAGGGACATAATTACATTTCTGCTTTTCCAAATTCCAGTTCCTCAGCTCTAAAAGCCAACAGCAAATGACACATCAAAGCAGACTTGCTAAGCCAAGAACAAGGAACTTTATTCCTCCGAACAAAAGCAGCACTGCCCAAAAGGCAGTGAAGTCTTACAGGTGTTTTTAGCAAAACCTGAAAGAACAAAAAATTAGTCAAAGTGGAGGTGTTTCACTAAATTTTAAGTGCTAGTCTGGTTTGGAAAAAGCAAGAGAGTTGGTTCAGTTAGTCAGACTCTTAATTCAGAGTGAACTGTTTAGACTAATTGGTAACCAGTTGTGGCAACACAACACATTCGTCCCAAGGAAATTCTGCAGAGATGCACCACTACGGAAGCATCTTGTTTTCCTAACACAGAGATGCAAGTAGATAGAAAGCTTTGTATGACACCCCAATCCATACTACTTTTTGCTCCTATTTCACCTTAAAAGCATTTGGATGATCTAAAAGCCTATATGACCATATAACTTTTTTTATATACAAAATACATTTGTGTACACACATACACATATACAGATAGATACAAAAATAAATTCATTTAAGCAGAAAAGGAGGTACAGCCTGAGCAATAAAATCCCATTTGTCTCAATAGCTGGGAGCTAGCACCATAGTGAGTCTTCTGTGCAATTTGTCTCTGTGACAGTTTCTTTCCTCTTTCTCTTCCATGCAGCCAAGAATCTTCGAAGTATTAGAACTTCCCATAAAATTGTAAAAAACCAATCTACCCTCTTCTGCAACATCAAGGTTTGCATATTTAACCCTCAACATTGAGGGGGTGAAACATTCATCCCTAGAGAAGGAGAGTAAGAAAGAGAAAACCCAAATAAATCAGTGCAACAGGGTAATTATGTAACAATTAATGCATTACATTAATTGCCAAAACAGGGAAAAAAAAAACCCACCATTTTGGACAAGTTCACCTGGCTGCTTCAAAACAAACCATGCATCGCTAACAGTGCCAGCAGTTGTCTTTTTTCCAGCCATCTCATCCACATCCTGCCCCACCAACATCCACCTCTCCCAACTAGACTGAAAACCTGCATTTCCTGCACACACTATGCATTCTTCTGACCTTAGTTATGCAAGCCAACAAAGTACTTAAGTCTATTCATCTACAGCTCTCTTAGTCCTGAAGTACTTCAGGAAGGGTAGAATTAAGTAAGAATCATGTCATTATTTCCAGTTACATTTATAAATAAATATAATCTCTGAAGGGGTTTCCTGCAGAACTAAATACCTTTTGACCCAGGAGCTCTGTACCATTTTCTCTCTAAGTGTAACTGTAGCTCCATCTGAGCCAGCAGCATGCAGTTCTTAAAGCTGTCAAACACTCCTCTCCAAAAGCCTTCGAAGTGCTCCCCAGAGCAGTGAGGATCTCTAGAAATGCAGTGCTTCTGTGCTATTCTGAGGCTGGAGAAGGCTGCACGCGGACAGCAAGGCAGTGGTACAGAGGAGAATCTTGAAAACACAGCTTCCCCTGCATGGCAACAGGACTTCATTCCTAAAGATGAACCACGCAAGAACTAGTTATTTCTCCCCAACATAATAAACTGCTAAGTTTATTATGTTCTGTATCACTTAACCTTAACAGTGATGTTTACCCCTCTCCACCTAATTTAAAACCAGAGCATTACATGAAGGATCTCCCTGCTTTTACACATAACCCAAGGAGAGGTGTGCTCCCACTCCCCACCCTAAAGGATGAAGAAAAGAGGTAAAAAATACATAAATGAAAGCTGGAGGATACCTAACCCTAGCCTTGCATTAACCCACAGCCCCTACAAGTTGCACTGTAGGCATTTTTGTTTTCAACTGTAAACTCAGAAAAACATTTACAATAGTAGCTTCATCTCAGTGAGTAAGTACTCTCCCACAGTAGGCAGCCATGGGATCTCATAAATATAGCTCTGGAGCAAAGCCTAATTTTCTGCTCATAGCTTGAATGAGTGTGAATTCAGCATTCAACTAGATTGCATTCAACTAGATTCTCTTATGCAAAATCCCATCAATAAGTTTCTGCTCCATGCACTGCCATAGACACTTTTCCATGCCATTGAGACTTCCCCATACAGAAGCCCGTTCATTCCTCTGCTTACCAACAGCCATCTTTCAGCAAGTTACGCCAGCGTTTCAAAATCCTGAGAGTACTCAGCTAGTGGCAAATTGCTACCATTCACTGCTGCAATGAAATATAGCAATTCAGCATGCTGTAGATAGTGTTTTGGTATCTTAAGTCACTGGCTAAGGGCAGCTATTTGGTTTCTTTTCTACTGCAGCAAAGAAAAACCCACCCACATTTAAGATCCCTGGAATGAATCCTACCACACATCCCTACAAGAGTTCACAGGACAAAGTTTCCGTAACACCCAGAAAGGAATTTGAAGAACATAACTAACGAATTAAAATGTACTGTCTCCAAAATTACTATTATGGATAACTGAGAAAGATCCAGAGGCATCATTTATGGCCACAACTGCTACTTTCCACAGCCCTCAGTCCCCATTCTGCTGTTGTTTACCCAAAAGTTAAATCAAAAACAGCTCCTCGCAGCTCCTCGCAAGTCAGGAGTCCAAACTGGTGGGTAACAGAAGAAAACAATGTTCCAGGCTGAGAAGGGCCAATAGTGACCTACCAAGAATTCAGGAAGGAAAAAAGTATGTCAAAGTAGGAAAGTCACTCCTTTCTCCCTACTGCTGCTTATCTTGCATGACCTCTGTCACCAATGAGTCTGACACCAGTTACAGCTACAAGAAATTTAGGATCTCTTAGAAACCAGCTGAGTTGCCAACAAGTAGGTAAATCTAGTCAGCATCCAGACTGTTATAAATATGGTTATTCTCCAGAAAAGAGAACCACAGTTTTATTGCCATTGCAATAATCTGCACTAAATGACCAGATATGGCAGCAATGATGAGCATGGCATAGGTGTAGTATCTCACTAGGATTCTCAGCAGCTCCAGCCACTTAAGCAGTTAAGATCCTAAGGTAGGCTAAGAGGAATCATGGACACGATTGTGTGTGTGGCAGAGCTGAGGCATCCTGCACTCTCTTGGGTTACTAAGGGTGAGAATCGCTGTGAACTTCAGCCCTCAACACTGATTTTGCTCAAAGGGAAAACATCTCAGGAAGCTCTCACTAAAAGCAGCACAGGTGAGGAAGGTGTTCCTTGCCCTCATCCACAAGGCCAGGTAGTCCCAGGCCAGCCAGACTAAACGGCAAGTGTCCCAGCAGCTATCCACAGGGCCACTGACCAACAGCAATAACACATCTGCTCCTTCACAAGGGCTGCTTTTATCCCACGATTAAAGAAAACGTAGGGTACTACTTCTGTGCCTGAATTCTTCCAAACCAGAGAAAACACACACCAGAGTAAGTCAGAAAAACTAAGACAAAAGATTGATGTAAGTATTCAAGAAGACATACAGGATCCATTTTACCTTTAAAGAGCACAAGTGTCAAGGACTTATAAGCACACCTGAATGAGCTGCCTGTTTCTCTCCTGTTTGTCACTTATGCACGGCCACACAATCAGCTTTGGCACCTCCTCTCTCGCCCAGCCCACATGCAATAGTTTCCCAGCTCTGGAGCTGAGCAGGTACCCTGCTTTTGGCCAGCTCTGAGATACCAGAGGGGAATGGTTGGGAAAGGGACTGAAACTAAGTGGGACTTAGATCAAATGACAGATGTTAGGAAGCAAAACTAAACAGTTTCTTTCCTTGAGACCAAAACTTAAATACTGAATCATAACAAGCCAGTTCTACTACTGAAGAAAGCAAAACCCCACTGTTCTTAAACTGACTTTAACCAAAAGTACCAGAAAACCAGTGAGACTCATATACATCTCATCAAAGCAAACTTTCTTCAGCATCTGCCTTTACCTACTAGACGGAAGACTTAACTTATACTGGGTCAAAATATCAGATCATGAATCAGAAGATAAAAGCAAATACTTAAGGACAGATATCTTTATTAGCTTAAAAAATACATATAAGCATGCAGTGCAGTACTTCCCTAGATGCTTACTGTGCAAATCTTAACCAGAAGCAGCCATGTGGGGATTTTTTAAGCAAATACATGTTCACAAGACTAACTGCATCATAACATACTGCATTGTTACAGCTACATACAGTACTTGCACCACGACCTCATCTAGGTCTTCCCACTCTTGAAATGACAGCTGATTATTTCTATGTGCTAAGCCACCACCGACCAGCACACAAATATCAACAAGCTAAATTAAAAATAGTCACACCAGGTCCCTTTTTCACAAGGATTCCAGCTTGTGCTACACTGGATCATCCAGGTGTTTTAACCAGATTTATGATGAAAACACAGCAAATAGCTGAAAATAACACCAAAGGAACAGGTATGAGCAGCCTGGAGATTGCTCCTTACACCCCACCAGGACAGCATGAATAATGTTACCAGAAACGCAGAGCTACCGCAGGAATGAGCCAAGGCTTCAGCTGCCTGGGTCAGCGAGTGGGATGCAGCAACTGCCTGAAACCAGAGCAAGGAAAAGAAGCTTCTCCAGCAACTCAAAGGCTACTTCAGGCTGCCTGAAGAGTATTTTCAACTCCTCAATTATTTTCAACTGCTCAATTATGATCAAGTCCTTTAAATGCCTTTTCACGAGGTCCTCACCCAGGAAAAGAAGCCAGGCAGCACAATTTGCTGTGCTCTTTCAGTCAGCGTAAAACACTTCACTTCCCTTTTAGGAAAGGAAGGAGGACGTCTAAGGGACACGTATCTGGTAATTAAAATGGATTCTTTGATGTTTTGTTGAAGAACTGAAGTGCGAGACAGAAGAACACACACTTGGCCAGACGAGCAAGCCCGGTTCACCTCTGGTGTTCAGCCACAACTGGAGTAGCGCAGTCGCCATTGCAGGCCTGGTGCTCAGAGGCATGTCTTGCCTACTGCCACAGGAGTTTCACAGGGATCCCCCACAGGCCAGTGCTCTCTAATGGACACACAAAGCACTCATGTGTATACATGTACTTCAGCCCCGTCATCAACGAGGCCTCCTGCACTCAAAGCAGAGCACAGCTCCAGGATCTGTGCTTCCTTTGCTGGCATTGACAACAGCAATTCATTAGCTCTTTGACAATTAGGAAGAAACCTGAGTGGTGATGAGGACATAAAGACAGCAGCACAGAAAAGCCTGACAACCGATTTTATGGACAGCCTTCCCTCTTCCATGATAGCTTTTCAGAGGATCCACAGCACAGCTCCACTGAGAGCCACCTCTACTGCCAATATTAAGACCTTTGGGCAGGAGAAACCAACCTTGAGAAAATAAGAAAACACCAGACAAAAGCACTTCCCTGTGTAGTTTTCTTAGTACCATTTCACCCATGCACGGGCCCAGTCCAGCACTAAGCATGTATCTGATTGAACACACAAGCACCCCAAGTGACTGAAGCAATGTCAAAGGAAAGAGTATCTCCCACCCCTTCCCCATGCCCTCCTGCTGCCAGGTCAGCTCTGAGCTGGCCAAAAGCTGCAGGCATGGTTTCATGCCACATTAAGCAGAGCTGAGCCCATGGCCTGTGCTGACATTGGTGCTCCTCTGACCACAGTGACCATGACCTAAGCAGAGAGCTGAAACTCTCCCAACCAAACTGCCCACTGAAAAATAACCCAAACAAAAATTAACACAAATAGTTTTCAGCCTGCTCATTGCATGGTGACACACATGTCACTATGAGCTCAAGAGGGGCCGGCAGTACAGCCCCAGATCAGTTCAGTCCCCCAGGAAAGGGAAAAAGCAGCCAGGTTGGGCAGGGACCAGGCCTGATGGCAGCAGCCCAGATTTTAATCAGTTTACATCAGCTGTAAAACACCATGAAGTGCCACTAACACAGGCCATTTGAGCAACAAATAACACAGCCCTGCTCCTAGAAAACCAAAAGAAATGTCTCCAGCAGAAGAAAGCCCCCCATTGTATTTAAACTTCTTTTCTCATTTCACCCTACCCTTCACCTTGTGGTGGGGACCACATCCATTACCCCAGCAAGCAGTCATGCACCAACTCCCCCTGCAGCTGCCAGTCTCTATCAGGCCTTTCTGCTGCCAGGAATGGCTTGCCTCCTTAGCAACTCCAAGTATTCCCCACCCTCCTCATCACCTCTACTTCCTCCATTGTGTTGGCACAACTGTTTATTGGACTATCCTGTGACCTGATTCAGAGAATTAAGTTGAAAGGCAACTCAAGAATTAAAAAGAGGGAAAGACAGAAGTCCAGCCAGATCACATCCCTGACCAGATCCACGGTTTGTCACAGAAATACAAGAGTTCATGAGCCAGGAAGGTGTCGGAGCAAACAGCCAGGAACAAGGGAGATGCAACCATAGCTGAAAAACAGACTAATCAACCCCACCACACCTCAAACCAAATGGCTCACTCTTTCTTTCTTGTCTGGGCTCTTTCAGTGCTGCTAAACATGGTTTTATATGCTTTTGCTCTGGGTTAGAAGCACAGACATGGCCAGTTACTTGGATTTTTTTAACCTAAGCAGCCAGTCCTCCCGGATAGGTCAATAGCCTGTCAATCTGCAACTAACACCACAGTTACCCAGCAGGGTGCCTGCCCATGGACTATCTTAACCAAGAGCAAGATAACGTAAATACCTTAGATAAAAGGTCCACAGGACTCTCCGGATATTGCCAGCTCTTCATCATTACTTGAAAAAAAACCTGACCATGCTTTGCACAGCTCTAAACCAGTTAATACAGGCAGACTCCATGGCAAAGAGTAAGCTCTGATGTAAAGTCAACCAGCTGAAAGCCAGTGAAATGGAAGTACAGCTTTAGGAAATATATTCTTTAAATATTCTGTGTAATTCCTAGGGTTTGTACTTCAAAAACAAAACTGAAAGGGTTCAAGAAAAGCTCTCCATAAGCCATCTGATACCTGGAAACTCTGTATTACAGTGTGGTTCTAGAAACTTTTATGACTGCTCTGGAATAAGATGATCCTCATTTCTCCACGTACCAGTTTGAGAAGAAAATTTCTGATATTAGACAGCTTTTTAGTATGACAGACTGAAGTATTAAAAAAAATGATTTAAACTAGATGAATTGCAGCTTAAAACAACATCTCCTTTTAACAATTTGGCAAATTAACAGCTGGACCACTTATTTAGGACATAATTTTATTAATGGAGTCAACATTATCTGAAGTCTTTAACATGAATCTGAGGGGTTGTTTTGCTGATGGGTTTTTTCCACTTCAGCTCCACCAAATGTTATGAACGTGGTGAAATTCTGATGCTTGTGTTATTTGGGTCAGTCTAGGTGACAACAATATTAAAAACAGAGGAGATCATTTCTATCCCCAGAGTGCCACCATGCTTTCACAGGAGATCTTCTTGAACAATAATGTTGAAAGAGGAAGAACAGGATCCATGGTCCCTGGCCTTTGTGTATATGCAGATTGGATTAGGAGATTCTAAGAAAGAACAAGCAGGCTCCTTTTCCTCTCACTCCAACTAGCACTTTCTGCAGGTACGCAGGGGTTTACCTGTCAAAGCCCAGACATTACCCCGTCAAAGACCTTGGCAGGAGGGAGTCCTGAAAAGTCTCCTGTACCCAAAGAGTCCCCCACAGCTCTCACCAGGAGTCCTGGCAGAGAGCCCTTAGGTGAGGCAGTGCATTAGATGATGATAAGTCGGATATTGGCTCTCACAGAGCCCAAGGACCACTCAGGAGTCCTTACATCTCAGAGCCTGCTCCAGACGGAGGAGGAGCCTGGCTGGATCTCCATGACCCAGTTATGGACCACGTACTTCTAAGAATAACTTCCACATCAAGCTAGGGGAATTTTCTTCTCCCGTCCCCATAAACATATCCTTTACCCTCATTACATTTTTATTAAGACGTCCCTCAGTACGAGTGCCAAACAAACATTTAAGACACTTTAATTTCTCCAGCGCGCACACAGCCAGGAGCATGTGTGCGTTTCCCTTTCTCAGACAACGCAGAGCAGACACAAAGAGGAACCCTCTTGATAGGAAGGATGCCTGAAGAAGCACAGACAGGGGAAAAGACAACAGAATAGCAGAAAGGAGCATGGGACGAGATCCTCGGCCCAGCTTCTCTAACAGTGGGCTGTTCATTGAGACAAAAAAATTACACAGAAACCAACAAGGTCAAACAGCCTTTCCCCTCATCCACTCATTTGATAATAACGATCAAGAAAGTTTGCATTCATAAAAGGCAGAGACATATCACGTGCCCTGAAAATACAATTCTACCAGCCTTTGTTCAACTCAGGAATCCCTACAGGAATAATACGAATCTTCAACGGGGGGAAAAAATAGGGCTTTATAACAAAATTTTTCAACAGACCCTTAGCTAGAGCAGCACTAGTGGGCGCAGCTATAATTACAGCAAACCTACATAATGGGTCTGAACTAGCTTAGCCCTTTCCCTGCAAGCAGAGAAGCTGCCACATCAGTAACTCCGTTGCTAGGGCAACTGCTTACTTTCCATATCAACTGCAAACTCGTTGCTATTGGAGACACATATACAAGAAAAATTCCTCTCTATAGCCAAGGACCAGATGGTAGGGAAGTCAGGGAAGTCATGGGCTAACGGGCCGTACTAAATGGGACACACACTAGAGGACATTTAGATCTGTACATTCACAATAGGATTAATGTGAACGACTGAATTCACAGGTCTGGCAGTATAAACAAAGCCAGGGAACTCCTCATCTACTCCCCATCATGTGATACTTCATACTCTGGCCAACTATTATTAAACTGCTGAGCTCAATGCAAAGAGGTTTGTACAATCAAGGGCTCAGCATTTTCCCTTCTTCAACCCGGCTCTCCGTCTCGATCCAGGAGATCAGCCTCATCGCAAAGTTACATGAATAGTCACTCTGTCGGCTTGCCCGGTAAGCCCGACGGCACTGCAGCTGAAGTGGAATAGTAGCAGTGCATAAACATATCCAAAGAGAAAAATGTCTTTTCCTGGCATTCCACACCAGACCTAAACGCACAAGCACAGGGCAAGTCAAAAACTGAAATGATGCAGCCCCTGTAAGTCTTTCTTTTCTTTCTCCACTCTCTGCTACAAGGATCTCTCTCCAGGAAATGCAAGCATTCATATGCAAGCAGAAAAAGCTGCATGCTATTAAATACATATTTATCCCCATGAATATAAATTAGTGGAACCCAAGATTGAGAAAACTACTATGCAGAGGGAATTCAAAAAAGAATTAAGTGTTCAGCAGAACTTTTTTTAGAAAAACGATTACTGAAAGGCTACACAAACAAACACTGGAAAGCAAAAGTTAGAGAGGAAAAGCTTCTAGCTTTTCACAATGTGTCAATGCACATCAACCAGCAAATGCCTGCAATTCCCAGCACTGATTAACTCCTTCCCCCCATACTGTACATGTTTCAGAGCCTATCTTGTTAGCATTCCGTAATGTGCCATTTGCTAAATGCTTTTTTTTCCCCACATAAAAACAGTAAGACAGGCAGACTCCAAACCTGCAATTTGTGGAATCTAGCTGCAAAGGGGAAGAAGCAGCACAAAACGATTCCTCGAAGAGTCCTCTCCTCCCCTGCCCCAAGCCCCAGCCTAAAACCAGAGAACCCTTCAAATGGGCACCTCCTTCTGAACAGCAGAGATGCTTGCTGCAAAGTACTCGAATCAACCCCAAGTGTGCGTGTGCACACACATGAAGGCATTTTCAAAGCCAGCAGTTGACATTTACTGCTTTCCAAGTCCACAATTAGCTGTCAAGCACCTGATTCAGCAACTCCGACCAAGCGCCAGTTCTGTGCTCAGGACTATGTCTGCCACATCCCTTGGCCAGGACACAAGAAAAACCCAGCAGGGGATTTAAACGGCCTGCCTCGGTGTGTTGTATGTTTGAGATTCTCATCTCATTCACCGTAATGCTGGCTACCTGCAGTTATTAGCATATCCAGGAGGTAGAGGAAATTCTTTCTCATAACCTGGGATTTTCCAGGAATGAGTAAAACCCCACCTCGCTATTCACACAGGCAAGGCCTCCCACCACACCTTGCTGTCTAGCTATGTAACCATGGCTCTAATCACAGATTCAAGATACAGGTGACTAGTCATGCATTGTGCTCTGCCACTTCCCTGTGGAGAAGCAGCACGTCGTGGTATTGTTCATACGAGCTCAGCAGCCTGCCGGATATTTGACAGATAGGCATGAAGACAAGTTCCTCATAGGAAGGAAGCTGTAATCTAAATAGTCAACTTGTAAACAGAGGAAGAGGAATAGAACAAAACACAAATGGCAATGCTAAACACATACCCTGCCAGTTACAGCGTTTAGTGTGTTTCTGAAACATACTGGGTGAAGGTTTCTTATGGGCTGGGACTGGATCTTGTTATTATAGTCTCACATCCAAACAAGAATTAAGACTCTGGTTTACACAAAACAAGATTCAGTTCAAGAACTTGTTCTTGGGGTTTTTTTAAATTTCATACAAAATCTTTCACAGCAAATAATTGATAAAAATACCAATACACAGTGTGCGATCAGCAATATGTGGCTTCTAGAGAATAACATCTGAAAAAGAAGGGGGGGTAGGAGGAACAAATGTGTCGATGGCTTAAAGAAAGGAAAACTCCAGAGAAAAGCCAGGTAAGAAATCTAAAATGAAAAGTTGCTACTTTAGGGTAATGTATGACTCTTGCTCTAGAGTTACTTGAGCTCCTATTCCACAGCATTTAAAGTTAAATTACACACAAAATAGGGAGAACAGCACCACCAACAGAAGTCTAGTTTCAGGGTAACCAGTTACAAGACAATCAGAGCATTTACTTCACTGAAATACGAAAGTTGAGTGCATCTATTGTTTCTGCCAGAAGAAAGTGTCCACTTTCTGATCGTCAGCCAATTTCAGAGACAGTCAGTCAGTGATGTGATTTTACCACCTATTTATTTCACTAACCTGTGAGAAGGCCTGTGAAATTAATCTGCAAGCTGATATTTTTATGGGTATACTCATACTTTGCCAAAGATTCATCCAGAGCACTGCTTCTTGAGACGGTCCCCTTCAGAACCTGATACCTGCTCCTAGGCAGACTGACGCAGCAGAAGGCTCTGCAAAGGGCTGCCTCCACTGCCCGGCTCGCTTCCCCATTCCCTCCTCACAGCCTCTTCCTGAAGATGCTGCTGAGGATTCAGCAATGAAACCGGGCAAAGACAACAGAGACCCAAAATCAAAAATGTGCACCACAGGCTTCTGCCACTGCACCAGTCACAGGAGCTACATGAGCCCAGGGAGAGAATGACTGAAATTCCCATGAATGACAAGTTTCATCTTTGATGCCAGACCTATCTCCTCTCTCTGAAGAGTTTCTCTAAAACCTGCTTGAAATGGAACCAAAATTCAGAACTACTTCTGTCTGTTTAAGAGAAAGGGAAGCTTTTTCAGATTACAACACATACCAGGGAAAAAAGCAATGGACTCTTACATAAGGCATACCCTTTCACTATACATTTGTATAAGCCAAGAACAGCAAGCAGCCTATTTATAACATGATTACATTCATCTAGTATAGCTGGAAACCATTACCACAGCATGATAACTAAAAACAATATTTAACCACTATGCATGAAGACACCAGCTGGGGGGAAAAGAAAAAACACACACACACACCCTGAGTACTTTCTTACAGATGTCTAGACAATGAATTTAATAAAATGAGAATGAGCCATACTAAAGAAATGTTGGCTCTCTGAATTTAATGAACTACGTTACCAGGAAAAGCGTTGCATATTCTGCATTTCACTGTTACAGACACATTCTGGGATTAGCAGGTCAGGATTTTCAGAGCCAGATCAGTTTCCATAGTTCCAAACTTACCTGACTTCTGTCTTTGTCCACTTTCTTAAAACACTTATTCAAGGATAGATTATGTCTCACAGAATTTTTCCATCCAGTGGGTGCATTTGCAAAATACGGAAAGTGTTCCAAGATCCAGTTGTATATATCCTTTACAGGCAGTCTTTTGGTTGGCGAGTCCTCAATGGCCATAAATATGAGGCAGCTAAAGGAGTAAGGAGGTTTGCAGTTGGGGTTCTGCTTGGCATCATAGGGCATGTCAGAGTGGGCAGGAGACGGCGGCGTGTCATCACCAATGTCCTGAACGGGGCTAACGCTCCTTAACACCGAGTCCCCAAAGCTTTTCAGCAAGTTCTTGCTCTCATGTAACCAGTTCAAATTAGTTAGTTCTTCATCTTCCATGGCCCCTTTATCTAATCTGATAGCAGGCAAAGAGAAATCTAGGTCTTCGTCATCATGAAGTGCCTTGGATAAATCACTATCTTGGTAACGTTGGCTCAATCCGCTGGGAACACTAATTCCTGAGCCCTCTGGCTTCTTACTGGGAGGCATGACTGGACCCATTTAGACAGCAACTCCTGGAAGAGTGAATCCAAAGGAAAGGGAGAAAGACACAGAAAGAAAAGTTAGCTCATAAAAAGATACTGCATAACATTTTGACAGCTTTTCCCTAACTGGTCACTTGGCCTTTTGCCATCTGTATTAAAAATTATAGACTCACATAAACACTGATCCATAACTGTGGAGTAAAATAATCTGTAGCTGTGACAAGAAAAGCAATTCCAATCAACGGAATGAACCCCAATACACCACAGTTCTGCAGGTACGTGAAGCCCCACACAGGAAATCCCTTTAATGATGAGTGTATGTATGATGAGTGTATGTATCAAATCATTGAATACTCCTATTGTACTACTTCAAAAAGCATGTGAACTAAACAAAAATAAATAAATAAAAAATAGAGGGATTTGAGGCCAGTTGCTTTAGATTAAATTCAGCTGTTTCACTTTTGAGGACAATACAACAGCACCGTGATTAAAGTCACTCTGGCTAAAGGCTAAGGCAGACAAGTATCCAGTGTGACTACAGCTCCAATGAAAGTCAGAAATGACAGCAGAACTTCAAAACCAGGCAGGGTGGGAAAAGGGAGGAGGGAAAGCAGCACTCAGAAGTTTTGGGACCAGGGCCAAGACATGGGGAAACAAGCGCCAGAGGAATAGAGCACTTTAAAAATGTATGTAAACAGAGAAGACTTCAACATAAGCTGAGCTGTATTTCAAATGTGATAGAAAACAGAGTCAGAAAGACTGCTGGGATGCCTATCAGTGGCATGGGATCAGTGGACTAGCTGCAGAAGGTACTGCACCAGCAGGCCCAGAGGGACACTTGCAATCAGTAGTATTTGGGAGGACCTGAGCCCTTCTGAAGCTGGGTGAAGCCAAGCACCTGCCCAACTCAAGAGAAGCAGACAGGAGCAAATCAATTCTACCTCAGAAGCAAGAGACAGACTCTTAGCTTCTCCATACAGTAGAACTGCCAGGATTTAGGTCTGGAAATGCGAACAGCAGTGAAACAAAAACTGAAGAGAGTTAATAATGGATTTAAAAACAACGAAGCTTCCTGCACAGATGTTGAACAAGAGCAAAATGATTCCCTGTATCAAAAACATATCCTCAGCAGTTCCCTGAAGTCATGTGGTCACACAGTCAATACTGTAAACGAAGAGGGAAAAAAAAACACTACAGGTAACAACTGAATGAACCATCTATGTACAGGAAAAAAGGGAAAGACATCCATTCTGGGAAGGAGAAATGACAGAGTTTTAGCTGTTACAAAAGGGCAAAAAAGGAAAACGAAAGTTCCTCGGCGCTTTCTATAAACACTTTACACCAAAGCAGCCATTACTAAAAAGATACAGAACTTCCATGCACAGAAGCCCGTTAACACCCACCATCACCCAACAAGCTCAGCGAACATGTGTGGTTTTACACAAGTATCTGGAAGAGGAAAAAATACCGAGGCAGAGATAAACACGGGGAGGCCAAACTTACGTAGGTCCCACTTCCTAGCTTTCAAAACAGCGTCCAGCACAGCCAGAAGGTAAACACCAGTATCGCTGGTGTCCGCGGGCACTGGCATCGCCTACCTAGGCCACACACTCAACTTTGACTCCAAATGGAAGTTACGTCCCAAGAGCTTCTAAACAGGAAAATTATGATGGCTGACAGTAAAGTAATTTAATTGCACTGTTGCTATGACAACATGCTGCTCTCTTTCTGTTTAATTTGCTTATTTGCCAGTATCCTCCCAAAGGGCCGTATCATACCATCCCTTTTCTCTCTCTTTCCATCTTTTCCCCTCCCCAGTCCTCACAGACGCCGGGGGTGACGGGGCGGCCC
>NW_009931152.1:0-3184 GCF_000696875.1 Nestor notabilis
ATGAAAGGAGCGCTGGGATCCTACATTGCTCAGAAGCTCCCTGGAAAAACACCCCTTTGGAGGATTTTGGGGAGGGGGGTGCTTTTTGCTTTATTTTTCACTTTCTTTTTGTTCCGTTTTGGTTTTATGGTTTTATTTTTGCCCCCCCAGCCCCTGTCCTGCATCCCTGCACCCACTCATCCCTTGCGCAGGGACTCGGCCATGGAGCTGCTGCAATGGGTCCGTGGTCCTATTTTGCTCTCCCAGCCCGTTTGCAACTCAACTAGTCACTGAAGTCAATTATGATCCCACTATTTTCCAACAGCCAGAGGAGTCCGGCAAGGTGAGGGGCCGAGGTGGCACCTCCAGCCCTGCCATCGCAGCCGCATGGTGGCACGCGTCCCCTTGTGCAGTCTCCAGCGAGACTGCAGTAGCCCACAGCAGTTCTCAGGTTAGGCTCTAGACCTCAATAAATCTCTGTTCTAAGACTCGTGTTTTCAGCTTCCTAAAGACACACCGAGCCCTGAGTTTGAGCCTCCTGAGATCTGTGCTTGGGCGAGGGAAGATATAATTATCTGGCTGCAAAAAGCCATAGAGCTGGATTCAGCCGCATACGCGCAACTCTCTGCACCCCCTCCCCTCTTCGTCGCTGCTCCACTTTTATCAGCATTGCGTCTGTCCAAGGAACCGAGTCCATAGGCATCTCCATCCTCCATCCCTGCAGTGCCTGACGTGGGACACGCAACCTTGCCTGCAATGGAGATGTCAGTAGGAGACTGACATAATACTTTGCTTGTTTAGGAGAGGGGGAAAGGAAAACCTTCCTGTACGTTGCAGGATTACTTGATTTCATGCTACAGTCGCTTTCAGGTAGGGCCCCTGGGGGAAGCGGGACAAGGCAAGGGAAGAAGCGGAGGACACGGCCTCAGAGGACAGCAGTGCTCTTAGTGCCCTCGGCTCCCGAGGCTGTTCTGCAGCAGAGGCGTCGCACAACCAAGCAGTTGCGAACGGGTCGTGCCTCCAACCTTGGCAAGAGGCAGGAGTGAGGAAGCGCGCGATGCCCATGCGGCTACGCCGAGCGGTGCAGCAAATGCATTCCTCTGCCGGGGACCTGATCCTGAGCGTTGCTCCAGCAAGGCCAGGTACCGTGTAACTGCAGAAGCTCGCAGGGGCAGAGGCTGCGCGGTGCAGGAGGGCCCAGCTCCATGAGGAGGGCTCTAGAGGCACAGAGATCTGTAAGAGAAGCTGGATTTCTCCCCTCCCTCTTTCCCAGTAGATCAGCGCAAGCACCAAGGTGTTGGAGACCCGCTTGCTCCCACGTCCGTCAAGCGCTGCGAGGTCACAGGACACATTTTGACCTCATTTGCCCCCACCATAAGTGAGGGGCTATGTGGTGACTGGGTTCACTGCAAGGGGAAGGGACACCCACCCTGATCGCTTCCATGCGACCCTGCTGGGGCAGATTTCCAGCCACGGGGCAGTTCTGCTCTCGAACACGTCCTTGGTTCTTTGTAAAGGAGGTAGTGAGGGATAAGGAGCCAAGTGCAGGCAGACAGACCCCAGTAACTTAAAGTTGGCGTTAAGAGACAGAAGGGAGTGAGTCCATCCAAGGTAATCTGCAGTGTGGGAAAGCTGCTGGCTTCCTCCAGGCACCACCGAGAGGCCAAGGACAGCTCTGATGGAACACAGGTAACTGGGGGGGCTGCGCGGGGCCTGATGGACCAGACTGGGCCTGGTCCCCAGATTGGGGCACGATGGGCATTGAGAATCAAGACTGATCATGCCAAGATAGCACAAGCCAGATGCTCATCCTGGAGCAGATCCCTCTCCAGGTTTGCAGGGGAGGGAGTGGCACAAACTCCTCAGCAAACAGGACTGCTGAGATTCTCAAACGTTCTCTCCTCTCTTGGGCTTCCTTCTTCTCAGCCAAAAGGGAATTTAGGGTATAGATCATTCAGATCTTCCCCTCTTCCCGCACACAAAGCTCCCTCTGATGCAGGTATCGCTTACAGCAGTCCCCATCCCAGGGCTGCTGCCACTGGGGATGCAGAACTGCCCCAACCTGCTCCCCGATGCGTGCACTCAAGTCAATGGCTACAGCGTGGCCAAGGAGGGGCTGGTTCACACGCATCCCACCAAGCACGGTCATGGGCTCCTGGGCACGGCGCTGAGCCTTCCACACCAGTCTGAAATCAAGGGAGGCAGGAGCAGGAGCCAGCAGGAGTCCCATCAGCCGCGGTGGGCAGATGGAAAAGCAAGAGATGGAGCCGTGGTTTC
Source organism: Nestor notabilis (assembly GCF_000696875.1). NCBI lineage: Eukaryota > Metazoa > Chordata > Aves > Psittaciformes > Psittacidae > Nestor > Nestor notabilis. Next base: position 2,257 of record NW_009931152.1, read on the forward strand.
TTTGGGCATGTTTTCTGCTCAAATACTGACCCCTATTTGTTTGGGTAAGTGAAGGCTCAACCACCCGAGTGTGGGGAGTTATTTGCAGAGGCCTATGTATGTCCATGAAACTGCCCCCATCCTGCCTCCTCCATCCCGTTTTCGGCCCAGTGGTGGGATCCCACGTTCTCAGGAATATGGTCCCACTTCCGTGTCAAAGCCAGCTCCTTCGCCTGGTGATCCTACAGTGATTCCCGGCTGCCTCTGCTCAGGGTTCAGCTGGGGGCACCTCCTCCAGGAGGGCACACATCCTGCAGGCTGGCGAGATGAAAAGAGCCCCCAGAGCAACACCATCAGTCACACAGCACAGACAGCACCAAGTCAGCCCCAGCCCCAACCTCCTTTTCATCCAGGAGGATTTATCCACAGTCAGATGTACCCCTGTGCCAGTCACAGCTTGAGTAAGTCCAGTTTCCTGAAGGAAAAGCCTTGGGGAACATGAGCTGGTCTGTGCAACAGTGGGTTTGGATCAGGCTGTTCCACGATGGAATCACCGCAGAGGACAAATTACCATCCTATTTCCCCTGTACAGCTCCTCCCACAGGGAAAAGCACAGCCAGGGCCAAGCTGGGGTTCAATCCCAAGCACCCTTCCCTGTGGATGTACACAAAGCACCAGTCTCCACTCTATTCACAGGACAACTGCTCAGGGAATGCCTTTGCATATGGCTGCCTCATCCTATACATGTCCTGACATCAGTCCTTAAAGACAGGTTAAAAACCAAGTATCTCTGCCCTCAGATCACCACATGGGAAGGTTTGATGACATGGGTGGGTAAAGCTAAGAAAGAAAGAGGTTTGGGGAAAGAGGGTACAGCCAAAAGCTGCTCTAAGGGGAGGGAACCCCCTGTTTTCCGTAGCTGTGTAGGTAGTAATGGGCCTGACCTGCA
>NW_009931152.1:3215-3857 GCF_000696875.1 Nestor notabilis
GGTATTAGGAAAGAGAAGCACTGGAATAACACAGGAAGGAGGAGAAATCCCTGTGTAGGGGAGACACTGGGGAAGCACCAAGCAGCGGTTCCAAGGCAGCAGGGGTCCCTCCAGCCTTACACAGAAGGTGCCATCACACATCTATTTCCCCTGGAAGAATAGAAAAGCCCCCAACTACCTTCATGTCTTTTCCTACACCCAAAGGGTTCATTGTGTCACCACAGAGGCCTGGAATGGTACCATTGCCCACGTGGCAATACAGAGCACAGTGGCTATAAAGGCCCAGGCTTGTCATCCTCACATAAAAACAAGGTTGAAGCATCCCAAAAACAAGTGATCAAATTCAAGGTGTTACCTTTTCCAGAAAGACACAAATGGGACATACCATTATCAATCCTATGGAAATAATCCTATTCAGGATTACTTCCTCACACAGTTTGTCCCAAGCCAGCTCAAAACCATCTGAGAGCATCGTCAAGGTGTAATACCCCTGATAATGTCCCAGAGGGACTGCTCTTTTCTTTCACCTCCGAATAGCTCCCTGCTCACCTTCCTGGGTATGTTTGCAGAAACAAAGGAAAACAGTGACAATCCGATGAGTGCAGGATTATATATGTTATATATATACATATATATATATAT
>NW_009931153.1:0-2514 GCF_000696875.1 Nestor notabilis
TATATATGGGAAAAATGTATTATATACTTTGTCAGCATAGTCATTGCAACAGAGTCAATCTAGTCACTTGAAATTAATTAATTACATCAAACCACTGACAATATTCTAGTATTATTCAAAATTATCAATATCATCTAGTACAGAGTGTGCCTGACACCTATTGTATTTTCAGTGCCTGTGGAGGGGTTTGTTCCTAATAGCACATATGAAGAACCTACTGTCACTAGTGTTACCTAGCGGTTTTTACAGAGGATCCAGTATTAGCCATGAGGGGTTCAGTATTTGCATTGTGACTAACTTAATAAATCTTTTGGTGAGGAAGGAACTAAATTATATGCACTACTATATCTGTCAAATTCTCAGCTTAATTGCTGCATGTTTATAATTTCGGGTAGCTGTAGGTGCTCGTTTAATGACTCATCCTACGTGTTAAACTCAGTCCAAAAGCAGAACAATAGAGTCTGTGTCTCAGGTCCAAAGAGGGGAATGAAGAAAGGGAAGATGAAGCTACTTCCTTTGCCTTTTCACCTTTCTGCTGTCTCCCAATTTCCTTAAAGCCCATCTTTCTATGGCAAGAGATACTTGATAGTTTGCTGTCCTGCACTGCGTACCCTTGTTGAATTGAGTTTCCAAGCTCATTTTGTGTGGGAAATAGATTACCCATGTCTGATTACCCCTTGCTAGGCAAAGAGAAAAGGCAAATTTGATTTGTTCATTCCTGACTGTCTTTGGCAGGAACAGGAGTGTCCTTCAGATACTAAAAGACAAGATACAGTGGAAAGCTCTTCTATAGATGTAATTGGGTTTGAGGAAGGCCTGTGTAGGAGGATGAGATTGCAGCTATGAAAGAGACAATGAGTGCAAACAGAGGGCAAACTGTGAAAAGTTAATTGAGTAGGGAGGCTTAGGAGTAGAGAGGGAGATGAGTATAGAGGATGTACACTTGCAGTAGAGGGCTAGAAAAATGGAAGATTAATAGTCTGTGAGAGGTCTTTTCAGGTAAAGAAGAATAAGTGCATGGGGAAAGGAGAGGTAAGAGTGGTCTGGGTAAAGCAATAGCTATCTTGCAAAGAACTGAAATGCAAATTAAGAGAGAACTGGGTGGGGGGAGAGGGAGACGGAAAAGGAGAATTCTTTCAAATATGAGAAGTACAGAAGAAGTTGATGTAAAGAAGAGGGGTAACCCACATCAAGTTTTCAGACTGCTCAGGTGGTAGATGTCACTGCAGAATTCTTCTGTGCTGCATGTATATGTATATTATATAATATTACGGATATCAGTTACGCTGCTGAGACTGACAGGTAAGGAGAATGGGTACTGAAAAAGGCTAGTTTTTCCTCCTATGCCCTCTTCATCAGAGGTCAGAATAATCTCTTCACTGATGTTAAGCCTGAAGTTATGTGTGATTTTCATGAAGACTCAAGGTGGTGCTTTGAAAGCAATCAGTCAGCTGTACCTTGTCTGCCTGTTCCTGCCCTTCTGCCAGTACCTGATCACTTGCATGGTGAAGCAGATAAAGGAATTGATCCAGATGAACACCAGCCTGGCAAGAAAGTGGTATCTAAACCCTGTGTTCTGAGTTTATTGAGAGGCACAAGTTGCCTGCCACACATTCTGATTTCTTCTTTATGTTGAATTTTAGGATGCTCACCGGGGAATTTTCATCCAGCAACTGCGGCACACACAGAATCCACAGCCCCGGATCAAACTGAAGTTGTTTGGACACTCAGGTGCTGGGAAAACAACCCTTGTGGAATCTCTCAAGTGTGGCCTGATACGAAGCTTTTTCCGAAGACGAAGGCCTAGGCTCTCCTCCACAAACTCAACCAGATTCCCCCCATCTCCTTTGTCATCCAAACCTTCAGGTATGCCTTTGAAGCTGTAATGTTTGAATGAGAAAACGTTTCCTCTTGGTCTGTGTAGCTCTCAAGGAAGAGCTGTTGGCTGCACTGCAAAAGACAGGACACACAGATCGTGTAAGAAACCAAAGCAAAAACCAGGGAGGGTATTGACTTCTCTGTACACTGGCTTGTACCTGCAATAAGAGCAAAGAGAAGCAGCAGGTGTTGAGGGTGCAGGAGTAGTTAAGGTTTTGCTTGCTTACATGAACTTAGAGAATGGAGGACAGGATTTGTGAACACTGGCATTTCTTTTTCACAAAATGCCCTAGGCTATGAACGCCAGTGACATGATGGCGTGTCACCATCATGGTTTTGGGGATTATGTTTTGTCAGCCTTTTTGTTTGAGTAGCTTCAATAAACTCTCTGCAGAGTTGAAACAGTTGCTGCATCTTTTTGTGATCCTTAAGTAATAACAGAGCAGTCAGACTGCCTCTGATGCCTTGGAGTGCTCTTCTGTAAGGTACAGGAGTGGATTAGCCCAGTTAGAGGTGTCTAAAATTGTCTCCAAACAAGGTAGAAATAGAGGTCTTCTAAACTGAAATAAATGTGTGCACATGATAGGGAAAACTTTGCCCATGTAGCACCACTTGGACTGTGTGAAGTCGGAAGAG
>NW_009931153.1:2545-40059 GCF_000696875.1 Nestor notabilis
GAACAAGCTAGGTTTATACTTCAGCATGTGTGCCTGACTTTGGGCGAATCCACAGTTGTGGCAGAAGGACACTGGAGAGAGTAGTGAACTATTTGTCCAGGTGCCTTTTCTAACACTCAGAGACTGCATGGTATATACAAGCTAAGCAAGCACTTGGAGGAATTCAAATTTGAATCAGTATTTAGAAATAGTCTTAACTACTTAAGTGTTAGGTGGGGTCTGGGGCTGCTTTTTTCTTTAAAAACCTGTGGATAATATTTGCAGGTTTAGGTTTCATTCATCATTTTTAAGTAATGTCAGAACAGTGCTAGTAGTAGTAGATCTCATCTCTGCTTTCTCTCTAGTCACCTGAGGAAGCCATAAGCCACTCAAAGAGTGGCTTAGCAAGACAAGATACCTGGCACAGAGATTGTTAACTGCATTTGCTGTTTACTTAAGGGGCTTGCATCTGTGATGACAGAATAAAGAAGCTGATTAGATGAATCAATCAGAAGTTCTTTATGTATTTATCTTAATTTACTGTATCATACTGGGGCAGCTATGTCATCCAAGGAATATCAGCACCTGGAGGCAGTTCAGAAAGGTTTTGACTCAAGATGGATTTTTTCAGTGTTGGTTGGTACCAGAACCAGAGGATAGGTGTTATGTGCTCACACCATCATAAAATCAGACATCACTGCTAGTTATATTGGCAAATCATTATAGAAGTAACGGTGAATTCAAAGTGTGCACTTGAAAATGGCATACTGAAATATAAACCAGAAAGTTGTGCAGTGCTATGCACACTTGAAACTTGTGCAGTTCTATGCAAACAAAGCTACCATGGTGTTATTTTACTGTTTGAAGTTTTGATTTTTGCTTGTTTCAGCATCTGTTCTTTTGGATTAAGATCCTTATATAACATGTAAATAACGTTATGGGTTGAGTGACATAATCAGATAAACATTTAAACCAGCACAGTTTGGTCTATACTTGATCATATTCAGTGGTCATCTTGTCAGTCCTTGGTTAATGGCTGGACTTGATGATCTTTAAAGGTCTTTTCCAATCTAGTTGATCCTATGATTCTGTGTGCTTAGGATTGTTTACATTCTGCAAAAATAAATGTGTGGATTCATCACTTACTTATTTACAAGAGCCTAAAGATATAAATAATACAGTAGAAGATCAAGCATTGAAACACAGTTTTACACCTGAGAGGTGGTTTCTATGTTAAATCCCAATATTCAAATGCAGTGTCTAGTGAAGGAGAGAAAACTCACTTTCTCCACTAGATGGTGTCAGTCAATTACAAAGCCCTTTCGTTTCTCTTAGGGAATCTGAATTAAGCATGAACTACAGAAATTGTTTACTATTGAAATAATTTTGGTGAAGGACCTGCTTTTCTCTCTCACCTCTCCAAAAAGGTGTTGTTACACAATGACATTTTTATCCTTACTTACAGGAATCAACAATATGAATATGTAGCGATATGCTAATAAAAATAGGCCATGCTATGAAATTGCAGCCCTTCACTAAAAAAGCAGTTTATCTTTGCGACATAGAAGAATTTTAACTATTGAAACCTTTCATTCACAAATCTTCAGGTTTGGGGTTTTCTTTCTGTGCTTCCCATTCAGCAGTATACCTGCTAAAGGGCAATAAATGCTATATGGGATCATTCTAATATTGTCCTTCTTATTCAGTCAAATAAGGATGTAGTTTTGTATTCTCACAGCTTGTTAGTCATCTGCTTTCTTCGAAGAGCAGTTCTTTTTTTAATCAGCTTTTATGCTTTACATACTTATTTTGAAGTGATCTGGTTGTGATTTTCACATGTTTTGTAATCTCATTTTCCTTTCCCTGACCCAGTTTCAGTAAGTATTACAAACCTTTATCCTGGTTGTGAGAATGTCAGTGTGAGAAGCCGTAGTATGATGTTTGAGCCAGGCCTGACCAAAGGAGTATTAGAAGCTTTTGTTTCACCTGCTCATCACTCTCATTTCTCTGCTGATGACCAGTCCACCAAGGCCATTGACATTCAGAATGCCTATCTGCATGGTAAGCAAAGCCCTGGGATGGCGTGCCTTAATGATGTGGGACAGTTTAATGCCATGTTGCTTGTTTTTAAAAATAAAACTGAGAAGAAAAAAAAAATCTGAGTTGGTATTGTAGTGACTGTGGTTGAAAATCCAACAGTGGTGGGGTTTGGTCTGTTTAAGCAAAAGGTAAATCTGCATAGAGTTCTGTATCTGTAATACACATGCTAATCACTTGTGTCAGATGCTTGTAGTATCACATAGAAATGTTTTTAAGGTGAATAAGTGGGGCAGGAGGAAGGAATAAAGATTTCATATAATAGTAGTGGGTTAGCAAACAAGCTGCTAGTGTAAAGGCTCCTTCACCAATACTATATGTCCTTTGGGGGTTTTATTGGCTTTAATCTGGTCCTAGAGACCCAAGTGTCCTCAACGTGTAAATAGTTCCCAGCTGTATGAAGGACCTACCATTCTTACCCCATGACAGGGCTAGAGCATGTTTGGTGAGCCCTGGAGCTCACCAAACATGGTGAGTGGAGCTTCTGACTTCATGGTTTTTTGAAAGGAAAAGTTCAAACAAGTTAGCAGTCAGAGGGGGCCAGTCAGAGAAGTTGTCATAACTACATGTATGGCTTTGACTGTGAAGACTATACAAACAGTGCATATACACCACCACCTATACTAATTGTTATATAGGGGGTAAGATTTCTCCAATAGGATCTCTTCTTCATAACAAAAATGTTCTGATGCCTTAACAGCTGCAATTTTGAGACTGGATTAGGATTAATCAAGATTTTTGGTTTGGAGAGAGAAACCTATTTATGGATGCAGTATAAGCACACTAACACATGCAGTGACAAAATGGTCATCCTAAATGCTGAAGAGTTTGCCGTGCAGCTAAAGCTTGTTCTTTGTCCAGGCTAATTTCCTCTTTCAGTGTTCTTTGAAATCAAGTCAAGTTCTGTAGTGAAACGGAGTTATGCAACAGATTGTCAGACAGGGTTTCTTTTCTTTCTCTGTGCTGTCTTGATACGGAATGAATACACATGGGTGAACCCTGAATAGCTGTACTCTTAACAGCAGGTTTGAGGTTTCTGGCTTCTTCTAGAAGTTTGAAGTTCATCTTAATCTGCATTTTATTTAAATAGAGGTAGTACAAGTGCAGCAGACTTGACCCTAATCTGAGGGTGCATCTAGGAAGTGCTATACACCGCAACGCACTAATACTTTTCTCACCTGAAGCTAAAGGAGATGGCAACAGGAAGTATGATTCTGTTGGGCATCTTAACATGGTGGTTCTTAAATCCTGAGTTAATAGTGTGATGTAAATAGTAGTGCAATTCTGTAAAGCAGGGGCTTCTTTGAGAATGTCCTTCAGTTGTTTTGAATACCAGCAGTGGCATGTTAAGAACTAAAATTAATTGAAATGCTGAGATTTTGGGGTGAGCAGGAAGGGAAGCCATTACTCTTGTTTTTTAAGTGAATTACAAGGCAAAGGCAAATTTAATGTGTAAGGCTGCATGCAGTTAACACACAGGTGTTTCCATGTGGCATCCAGCTGACTGTCCTAGAGAAGTGAATGTGAGAGAGGAACAGATTGTGAGCACCAAACTTCTCAGCCTCTGAAACTGGCTGAAACCCCTTCCCTTTGTTCATGATTGCATTTGCAGTCGTTTTTCTCATATGCGTAGGGTTTATCTTCCTGAAAGTTTAAATCAGATTAACTCTCGTGTTTGTCTTTCCGTGGCTGAAAGATGCTTTGTGTTTAGTGATAAAGTGTGATCTTTTCATGTTTGTCTGTTTTTCAGGAGTTGGTGATTTCAGCATCTGGGAGTTTTCTGGGAATCCTGTGTACTTCTGCTGTTACGATTATTTTGCTGCAAATGATTCCACAGCAATTCACGTAGTGCTTTTTAGTCTCGAGGAGCCTTATGAAATCCAGTTAAACCAAGTGACCTTTTGGCTCAGTTTACTGAAATCATTAGTCCCAGTTGAGGAGCCAATAGGTATGCTATTACTTCTGCCTGTTACCTAAATATTAGGGGACTGTAGAATAAAGCTTCTTGTGGTTCTCTGCAACTTTGTACATCATCTGTGTTGAGCACTGTTATGTCATCCACATGTATTCAAACTTCACACAAGGTTTCTTAGAGAAAGGCAATGTTATCTGTGGAACACACCTGGAGAGTTGTACACACCACTTAGTCCAACTATAAATGATCATGAGGTGTGGTGCAACCTCCTGCAGCACTGGGATTTACATCTATAAATGACAGATGAAGTTTGATGTTAAATAAGCTGCATGGAAAAGTGTTCCAAAGGGTTGGAACCATTTAAAACAAGTTTTAGACATATTGCTTAAATTCCACTTAAATATAGCCCAAATTAACAGTGTCTCCATCTTAAATTAATCTTGCCAGTGAGAACAGGACAGAAAACAGTGGAGTGGCATTATCTCTCAGTACATGCAACTTTAACATGTTTAACTAGAGTTGTATTTGGACTTCAAATATGCTAACCTTTTGGTGTATCAGCATGTACAGAAATTGGTATTTCTTGTAAATTTCACTTCATATATTCTCAGATTTTACACAGGTTTTGATTAAGTTTACTTGGTTTACATATGAGCTTTCTAACAAATAAAGTTACTCAGCATGCAAACGGATTTTTTTTTTTAATTCTTAAAAGGTCTGTAAGTCTGAGTGTATATACACCATATAACTTGTTTGTGCTTGCAGCTGAGCATTGGTCTGCAGATCGTGGCAGTTTCATGGATGAACCAAGCTCTAACATGCGTCTTGGTTCTATGAACCAAAATATTATTCCAGCCACTGGATCTAACTTAGCACTCACAAGCATCTATAATGCTGCTAGGAACTCAATAGACAAGCATGTCAAGTACTTTCATAGTGCAAAGACTATTTCTTCTCTTTCTTTGTGTTCTGCTCAATTCTGTATACATTATGTCAAACAGATAATGATAAACTCAGGCAGACCTTCAGTTTTCAGTTCAGGCATCTGCATTTTGCATTTTAGATCAAGTGACAGTAGTCACGGAGGTTAAAAATATGAGCATTTGAATCTACCCAACATGAAATTACTTCTGGAAGTAAAAGCTCAGAAATACGCAAAAAAAGTATCAAAATTGAAAACACAGCGAGTTTGCAATTGCAGAAGGCTTTTAATGGCTCCTCAGTCTAGGGAGGAAACACAGTTCTTGGTTTGACTGTGTTAGAATTTAGTTGTTTCTTCTTGCTGAGCTGATTATCAGCATTATTTAAATACTTTGCTTAAATCAGTATTTATAATGGTCAGCTCAGTTTGGGTACCCGTGCATTTTAGTACTATTACAAGTCTTTGTAAATAATCTGTACTAACTGATGTTAGCAGAAAACTTAAAACTTTTGAAATTACTTTCCAATTATTTTGCCTAAGTCCTTCAGCTGCCAAAAAAAAAAATATATTTACTAGTATAAAATACTTAACCTTGAAATTACTATGCAGAGATTTGGGAAAATGTGACTGTTCATGAATGAATCAAGATCCTGTAGCCCTTGGCGGAAAATCGATTAGTGATGTAAGCATATTTCTCCCATGGAATGTTTTTTCAGATTAAAAAAGCAGAATTGGATGTACTGTTGTTTTTAAAAATAGTCTAAGAATGCCTCCTCCTTTCTGCAAGATTAGTTTGAGAAAAGATTGAAAACTCTTGTGTTCCATTCTGTCACCTCATTCATGCCATTTGTATCTTTCTTTCTTTCTTATTCTTTTTCATGGTTTCTGACAGGCTTTCCTACTGAACTCTCACCTAAGTGAGAGGTCATTGTTTGTGTAAGTACTGCAAAATAGCATTCATACTAATGTATGAATGTTGTAGATCTTTTGTGTTCTACTTACAGTTCTCTACTATGCAGCTGTAGTATTAAGCACCATTCAAAGTTTGAGAGAAACCCTTTCAAGAAGCTGTTACGTTTACTTATTTTCCTCACACTGTCATAGTTTTTAGTTAGTAGATATGTCATTAGTGTTATTTATTAATGTTTTTGTTAAAACAATAAAGTCAGGTAGTATCAATTTATCTGATGTTATTCAAAGAGTCTAGCTATTCAAATTGGACATTATATAGAAAATCTTATAGGCAAATAAAAGCCAAAACACATCAGTAATGTACCTACAGTGTGGTTATGCTTAGGGTTGGTAAATCCACTGCAAAAGTGATTGATATGAAAAATGTAAATTGTATTGCTACTTTCCCGGCTTAGTAAGGCAGCCATCTCCATAGGCTTGTCTCGTAGTGAGGGAGTGCTCTTGTTTCTCTTCCAGCATTCGGTGGAAAGCTGAAAAGTCCCCTGCGTGTTGTTCTGGTCGCCACACATGCTGACATAGTGAATCTTCCTCGGCCTGCTGGGGGAGAGTTTTGGTATGACAAAGACATGTCATTGTTGAAAGAAATCAGGAACAGGTAAGTGAGGAGTGTGTTTATGCACAGTACTTAAACATACCAGGTGGAAAGAAAGAAAAATTACTAAAATGGATAAGAATATGTAAAATATTTTTATGTGGCTTAAGCTTTATGATTCGATGTTTTGAGTATGTTCAGGAAGCTTATGTTGTGCAAAAATTGAGTCATTTACCGGTAATACAGTGAGTGAGCTGCCTTAAGTAAACTAAAATGAGCCAACTGGTGGAAAAATGAGTTGAGGCTTAAGAAGTCTCACCCTGTAAACACTGGGATACATCTGAAGAGCCATATCAGACATCTGCCTAACACTTGGTAATCAGGTTTTGCACCAGTCTCAGAAAAGTGGGCAGTTCTCAGCTACGAACTCTGAGTGAAAAACAGGAAGCTTTACAGGAGAGCCACCTTTTGCTCTGAATTGATTTAGGATGGGCAGGAAAAAAACTTAAACCTGGAGGTACTCCCTACGCAGTTTGTGAAGAGCTGGGCATTGTGGAGTCACACAGGTGACAAGGTAATCCAAGAGTTACCTAGAAGTTAGGGAAACTTTTAGCATTCTTCAGCAAATACTTGTAGAGCATTCTGGTTGTAGATGGAAAAGGGAAATTTTTCATGAACATACTATTGTATAAAATAACAATAATTCGTGTTCACAGTGAGCAGGCAAGTGGGTAACACATGATATAAGCAACCATGCATACCTGTGAGCATAGACATCTGTCTGGACTGTGCAAGAAACAGATGTGCAAATTCCAGCACAATAGTGGCAGGGCGGTGTCTTAATCAGTTGAAATAAACCAACAGAAAATACCCGCATAATCATTAGGTGTTGGAATCCTTTTAAAATGCAGATAATCCAGAGCTAGGAAAACAAATATGTGCTGTTGAAAAACCAGAAGGAACTGAAGAAGGGAGCTGGTGTCAGTAGCAATGACAACTGAACTATTCAAAGTGACAAAAAAGAAAACAATAAATACAAAGACCTTAAAAAGAATTAATTCCTGCTACCCCTCCTCTAGTAAAATGTTTGAGTTTCTAATTTCAAGTCTTGTGATGCAGTTGTTAGTTTCTTATGCATGTTCAGCCTCCTTCTTTAGGAAATACAATTTTTTCTCAATATCTTCATTTATTTTCAAGAAAATTAGAGAGCAGTGATACTCTCTGTGCGTATAAAATAGCTTAGCATAATCAGTACTTAAACTTTTTCATCATTCCTTAGAAGAAAAATAACTGTGTAATTCAAGGCTGAAATACAACTGAATTAAGAAATAACTGGATTTGGGACTAAGTAAATAATTGCTTGCTTTTCCTCTTTCAGATTTGGAAATGATCTTCAAATTTCAGAAAAGTTATTTGTGTTGGATGCTGGAGCATCTGGGTCTAAAGATATGAAGCTTCTCCGAAATCACTTGCAAGAAATAAGAAGCCAGATAATTTCTGTAAGTAATGTCTAATGGTCTGGGTTGGACCAGCCAAAATACAAGAGTCTTGTGTAATAATTTACTGTGAATTCAGAACTTGGATTATGTAACTTAAGTGAGTGCTGTTCAAATTTTTTAACAGCGTGCGTGACAGACATGGTGATAAAGAAACTCCTGACAGCAAAGATTCAGTCAGCATTTTCAAAATTGTATGTGTTTTGTTCCGGTCATCAAAATGATCTCTCTTAAAAGGAAACAATTCAAGATTTTCAGTTCATAGTTATATTTTAATATTGTTAATAGACAGTGATTGATTATAACTGATAGAAAGATTATTCCCAACATAGATGGGAATATAGATGAATATTAATTAACTTTTTCCTTTGCTTTTTTACTGGAAAATGCGTGCTTGGAGTTGTATATATGTGTCTAAGTGTATGTAAATGAGACTGTAGGTAAACTAGCCATGGCTTGATGTTATCACCAGGAATCCACAGAGACTTCCACAAGGACAGTGACCAAGTCAAGTGCTAAATGGTGTTAAATTTCTTCATACCACACTTGTGTGACACACTAAGACTTTCTGTAGCTACTTCTGGTAGGTTAGGAGTTTTTTAAGATGTATGAAAAGTGAACATATTAGTTCATTCTGTAGATGAAGGAAGATGTTTGGGTTCATACCAGATTCAGTCTATTTCACATGCCCAATGGTCTTTTGATTTAATAAGCTTTTCTTCTCTGACAAAACTTTACCATAGCCATGCTCACTAGCTTGAAATCTGGAGGGCTTTGCTGCAGAAGTGCATGCTGTGGCTTGGGACTGTAATGCATCAGTGAGGTCCAAGACAATCAATAAATAAAAGTAGCATCTTCTGAACTGGTACCCTGCTGTCTCCCCTATTGAAGTAAATTGGTCCTGTACAGATACTGATGAGTACAGATTTTAATTAAATGTTGACAGTTTCTGAAATAAAGATTATCTTCTAGACCATGAATTGGTCATTTGACATTTGACAAGGCAGGACTATATAAACCAAGCTTTATTCCACATGTCAGGATTCCCTTTGTAATCATGTTTAAACATTTTGTTAATTTAATTGAAAAACACTTTATTAAGAAAAGATAGATCTTACGGCAGGCGAATGCCAGGTGGAAGAGTAAGGGTCCATCACAGGGGGAATTCTTTAGACATGAGTATACGTCATGAATATATTAGACCTTGTAATCTCCATTAAAACATAAAACCAAAAACAACAGCAGCAAAACCCCTCAACAACAGTACTGTCATTCTCAGCACAGCAGGATTACAAACTGATGTTTTCTGTGTTTTTGTAAGACTTGCCCACCTATGACTCATCTGTGCGAAAAAATAATCTCCACACTGCCTTCATGGAGAAAAATGAATGGACCTAACCAGCTGATGTCGTTGCAGCAGTTTGTATACGACGTACAGGAACATCTTAACCCCCTAGCAAGTGAAGATGACCTACGGCATATTGCACAGCAGTTGCATAGCATAGGAGAAGTAAGTGTTTTTATCTAAATTGCAACTCTTTATTACCAAGGTACTGCTCTGGTAGAATTTACTTCATGAGATTGAAGCAAATGTCTGTAGTTTGGAAGTTGTAGTTGTAGTTTGTGTTGTGGTTTGCAGGTTTTTTTTCTCCTCCCTCTTAAGACATCATGAAAAGTAGACTGGTTAATAATGCTTTTTTGTTATCATTATTGTCCTGTGGCTCCTATTTCATTCAACAGTATTTCCTTGAGACAGGAAGAATTACAGTTTATTGCTGTAGTTGTAAGAATATAAAATACCCAGAAAGTGTAAGTAGGCTTTCATCTTTAATGAGGTAGTGCCTAATGTGTTAACTGCATATGAGAAATTTGTGTGTCCATTAGAAACTGAATCATAGCATAACACCTTTGCATAAATAGCTTGCAGAGCATGGCTAGGCTTTACAGCTGTTGGATTCTAAAGGCTTCATTATTAGTGAAAATCAAGTACAAGATCTGCTCTTTGTTCTGAATACTTGAAAGGAAATAAAATGCACTACCCGCTTTTCTGTTGTCAGCAGTGTTAACAAAATGACTGGTCAGTAATTTAGGGAGGAGAGAATATGGGGTATCATCTTGTACTTCACAAGACGTAAATAGTAACTTTCATATTTATGAACAGATTAACATTATGCAGAGTGAAACTGTCCAAGATGTTGTGCTTCTGGATCCTCGCTGGCTCTGTTCAAATGTCCTTGGAAAAATTCTGTCAGTGGAGAACCCAAAAGCCCTCCATCACTATAGAGGTCGTTACACTCTAGAGGATATCCAGCGTCTGGTGACAGACAGTGATGTGGAAGAACTGATACAGATTTTGGATGCCATGGATATTTGTGCAAGGGACCTTAGCAGTGGAGCAATGGTGGATATTCCTGCTCTCATAAAGACTGACAATCTCCACAGGTCTTGGACAGATGAGGAGGATGAGGTGCTGATTTATGGTGGTGTTAGAATCGTTCCTGTGGAACACCTTACCCCATTTCCTTGTGGAATTTTTCATAAAGTTCAGGTGAATCTCTGCAGGTGGGTTCATCAGCAAAGCACAGAGGGAGATGCAGATATACGTCTGTGGGTAAACGGATCAAAGATTATGAATCGTGGAGCTGAGCTTTTAGTGCTGCTGGTCAACCACGGTCAGGGTATAGAGGTTCAAGTTAGAGGACTGGAAACAGAGAAGATCAAGTGCTGTTTACTTCTGGATTCTGTATGCAGCACCATTGATAATTTAATGGCCACAACTTTACCAGGCCTTCTGACTGGGAAATACTACCTTAGTCCTCAGCAGCTGAGGGAACATCATGAACCAGTAATGGTCTACCAGCCTAGAGACTTTTTCCGTGCACAGAGTCAAAAAGAGACATCACTAACTAACACTATGGGGGGATATAAAGAGAGCTTTAGCAGTATACTGTGTTTTGGGTGTCTTGATGTTTACTCCCAGGGAAGTTTAGGAATGGATATTCATGTTTCTGATCTGAATCTACTTACCAGGAGAAAACTAAGTCGACTTTTGGATCCACCTGATCCTATGGGGAAAGATTGGTGCCTTCTGGCCATGAACCTGGGCCTCCCAGATCTTGTTGCAAAGTACAATACAAATAATGGAACACAAAATGACTTTATCTCAAGCCCAGTCCATGCTCTTCTGCAGGAGTGGAGTAACGCTCCTGAGAGCACTGTAGGTATTCTAATGTCTAAGCTGAGGGAATTAGGTCGCAGAGATGCAGCAGATTTTTTACTGAAGGCATCTTCTGTATTCAAAATAAATTTAGATGCTAATGGTCCAGAAGCTTATGCTTCTAGTTGCAACAGTGGCACTTCTTATAACTCAATTAGCTCTGTAGTGTCACGGTAAGAGCAGGTGTTTTGCATGGACATACTCTCAAACTGCAGAAAGGATAAAAGATACAGTACAAAAGTTTCTGTGCATTTAAATTTATGAGGTTTTACATTAAAGGATCTTTATCCTTCTCTAGCACCACCTTTTGTGCATAAACTTTCTACTTCTAACTGTGAATTGTTGCTCTTTATCTATTAAAAAGGCTGGTGTACTTCTGGTGTTTCAAAATTATTCCTGATACATAATGTGCTGCTTAATACTGCCATCTTAACTGGGAAGTTTTCACTTTTATGTACGGCAAATGTTTTATAAAATACTTCGATTCTCCCCATAACAAGTAGGCGGAGAGGAATAGCACATATTACCTGAAATGTGTATTTCTTACACACTCCCCCTTTTTTTTTCTTTTTTTTTTTTTTTTTTTTATTTTCATCCTGTCCTCTGCTTAACATTTTCTTACATTTGTAAGGAGAAATCCACCATTTGTGGTCAATCTGAACTTTAAACCATTTTATTGTTTATAGCTGATAAAGTGAGTGCCTTTTGCAGAAGGGAGGGTGCAGTTGATTTGAATGACCCTGCTGGAGTTACAAGAACATGCTACCTCTGTTTCACTTAAATCGTCTGCATGCTTATCATTGCAAGTGGTGCTTGCCTTTTAATTTTTCCTGCACTTCTAAGACATTGGTGATAACTCACGCAGAGCATTCTTGTGCCAGTACTATGGGTATAGACATGTGATACCTAATCAACTTCAATTACAGTCAAATCGTAATGTGAAAATCTTTTAAACTTGCCAATTACCACGCTTCATTATTTCCGTGCACCTCAGGTAAAAGTTTGCTTTTCATTGTAGAGTTCAAAAAACACAAGTGTTGGTTACTGCGGAAAAATATTGTAGAGCTGTCAGTCGTAATTTGTGTATAACAAAGGTTTTCTACTATTAGATCCTGCATTACTTTACTTCCTGTACTTGAAAACTTTGATGGGGATAAAAAAAAAAAGGAAGCAAGGTTTCTTGCAGTGATAACTTTAAAATTGATATGAGGGAATATGACCCATTTTCTGTTTTAAAAAGCATGTAATTTAATGGTGCGATGTGTGTTTGTTTATATATATTGTATGTACATACATTAATACTATTTTTTCCTTAATCTTACAATGTAGTAAAATTTTAAAGGATTTTTCTACAAATAAACTGTTGCTTGTTGCATCCGTGTCATTCATATTCTGTATTTGAAAGGGCTGAAACTTACCTTTTCCATAGAGTCACAGTCCTTGGAGAGGCAGTGCCTGGCTTCTGAAGTTCTGGGAACCCTCTGTTTCACTTCAGGATAATTTCTTAGAATGCAGGAGGGATATTCATTCATTTATTTACGGCAGAGGTGGTCCCTCTGCAGTAGAGGGATTTGCATTCTCTTTGACAAATGGTAAGCCAAAGCACTTTGCTACATAGCTTCCCCTTTGTGTTTTTCCACAATAGAAACCAAAACAGCAGACATGAGTCTGTCATCAGGAAGTTTCCAGATTATGCTGTGTTGCAAAGGGGGTGAATGTTGCGTTGGAGCCTGTGCTGCGGTATTAGTCCTTTATATTAAGGATGCCC
The DNA here is from genome assembly GCF_000696875.1 of Nestor notabilis. NCBI lineage: Eukaryota > Metazoa > Chordata > Aves > Psittaciformes > Psittacidae > Nestor > Nestor notabilis. Next base: position 15,444 of record NW_009931153.1, read on the forward strand.
TCATGATGGGGGTTGAAACTAGATATTCTTAAGGTCCTTTCCAACCTGATCTGAAGGCTCTTTCCAACCCTAACCATTCTATGGCACGAGTGCTACAGCTGCTTATTTGAACTCTCAGCATCACTCAGTGGTAGCTGCACACTCTCAGTGCAGCACTTTACACAGGCAGCTTTGCACAATACCTCCTCCCTGCATATGCTGCAAAGGAGTTAAATGGCCTTTTCTTAAAATGCTAGTTGTTATTTCTCACTGCCTTCTGTCCGTATTTTCCCTTGTCTTATTAAATCCTTCCCCAGGCATCACTGGGCTCCTTTGTTAAACATTTTTTTAAGTGTTAGTCCTCAATGAGCAATGTGATTAATACCAGTGCTAACCCGAGATGTCTGTGCTATGATATTCTGCCTCTGATGAACAGAGTTCAGTGTCTCCCACCACTGCCCGAAGTTGCTCAGTGATGAGCCCAGCTTTCCACAGCCTGTATTTGCCTACATCATGGCTACCACCATTCCTCACCTTCCCGATGTGAACACATTCAGCACTTCTGTTCGATTCCGATATGTGGAGGGGCCTTTCTTATAAGACTTTATGGTTTTCTTGCTGATTTCTTTAGGTCTGTTCCTCAGGCATCAAACTTGGAGTTACCTTCACTGAGTCCATGTGACTGCAGGATAGTGGGACTTGCCATCACAAGCCTTTGAGAGCAGAGACTACTCTGAGATGCTTTTCTAATGCAGGGCTGTCAGTGGTGTCTGTTAATTTGGGATTTAATTTACCACGGTACTGCTTGTGGTAGAGTGACAAGATTTTTAGATACCAGGTAGCTCGTACCCAGCCTGCCTGCCCTGTTGCTTTGTGCATGGTCAACTGACCAACACTGATGCAATAGTCTTTTGCCCTTTTTCTTTTTCCTCCCAACAGCATGTTCCTGACAACTCTCTGCTTCCATTTACTGTAAAATACAGCCCTGGGAGTATAAATTACTTAGCAGATGCTATGATGGACACAGCCTATTGCATCATTTACAGTTTTCATGGTAATAGGTTCAGGAAAGTGAATCACAGTCATAGGATAGCTTTGGATTGCTTTCCTACAAGTCATGTGCCACTGACAAAAAAAATTGTTGTCCTAAATGACAAAAAAAAGGTTAGCAGAGTGATACAAGTGGGCATCCCTTCAGCTGCTTCACTTTCATTGATTGCCTGGTTTGTTTTGTGAATGCCACTAGGAGCAGAGCTTCATTCCACAATTTTTGGAACTGTGTTTAAAATGCTCTGAGCCTGCTTTACTTCAGAAATGGAGGGAGTGCAGGTCTTTGCAAGATCAAAGCACTTTAGCCATAAATGTACAGTACATACAGTTTGTGCAAGGAACATGCTGAGTTCAGTTCCTGACAGTGAAATAGGTGAGGCTGGATACTATTAGGAGGCTCTCTTCCTTATAATTCTGTGTCTCAGCACAGAGGTTCTGAAATACAATTTTGAGGATAAAGCAGATTAGCCCAAACATTTCATTTTGGCTTCAAAATCCATAATGCAGACAAACTGTCAAGCTTGCAACACAGTTGCTCAAGGCCAAGATGCATTACAGACGGTCTTCCTATTTAGAGATGTATGTTACTGACATCTGGACTCAGAATAACTCTGAAGAAGGTGGTGATGGGGAGGAAGCAAACATTTTGGAGCAAAACATTTTTCCAAGTTGTGTCTTTCCTCTCTGGTGTGCAGCAGCATGCATAGGTTAGGAAAGTGTTTCCTATTGCTGTTTGTATTGGGGTTTACTGGGTTTTACTGTCTGTGGGAGTTCTGCTGCTGACCTGAATGGTAAGTTTGGAAAGCTACAAGAGATCAGTGGCTACATGCAAATGATTTTGAGGGTGGGACAAGAAGAGCATCCGGAGGTGACCTTGGTTGGAGGTGGATATATATGATTCTTCTTGCCTGAAGATGATGTAAACTGGAGACAGCCACAGATTTTAGGATCCTTGTGATTCAAATTATTGAGAAAGAGTGATGACCTACAGGGATTTAGCAACTCCCAAATGTCAAAAGATTGACAGAGCCAAGAGGCTTACAAAGGAGCCAGAACACAGTTTCCTAAATGGTCAGGTCCCTAGAGAGAGCAACAGTGAAGCTGTTAGAGCTGGCTGTGCTGCAGCAAATTCCAGGCCCTGAACCTGTGCTGGCTGCATTGCCCACTGCAACAAGAAGTTCCATTTTAGTTCATTGCATCCTTTTAAAACGTACCTCCATTTGATTACTACTGCTACTTCAGCTTGCCAGTGAAAGGGAGAAGTAATGCCTAAGTTGTAGCTTAGTAAAGTAACTAAATGAAGCTTTCTAGTGGCTGAAACGCCTCTTTAGGTCAGAGGAGATGAAGCAGTGCAATATCTTCTTTCAAGGCGGCCTGAAAGCACTATGTGCAATATTAAAATTTAATTCTATTTGACTTTGGTTTTTAAAACACCAAAAATACTAAACACGACCAGAGATTCAGTCCCATGTTTTTTCAGTCTTTGTCTGATTTGGAAGGCAAGGTAGTAGGCAGAAAAGAGGAAGGTGCCTGAGATACAAAAAGGTTATAGCCAAGCCACTCAGACTTGCTTGTAGAAGTGTTTGGGTTTTCTATATACAGCTCATCTGACTGTATATAGAAGAGGACTGCTGGTATTCCTCTGTGTGGCTACACCATGTATCATAACAAGGTATACAGGAACAGTGGGACCAACAGCTAATGCTGCCACAAAGCCCGATGAGGATCTTCATGGATGTTGACAGCCAGGGCCCATACTTCCTCCTCCTGCTGTGGAACATCATAGGACCTGCTGCAGTAATCGAGGCATTCACAGAGGCTATGTGTCCAGGTTCAGGAATATGCCCTCTCTCACATCTGCACAGGATCCAAAGAGCGCAGCTCGGTGAGGCATCTGTCCTGTGGACTCGAGCACTGTTGCAGCTGAGTGTAAGTGAACTGGAGGAGTTTTGTGCCGTCTGTGTTGAAGTATAGTCAAGATGCTTCTGCTGCATCTCAGCATCTGAGGCTAGGTTGAGGGGGTTACCTAGCAAAGGGGGTGGAATTTGTACAAGTGAGTATGGGCTAGGTGACACACTCACATGAGGTGCACAGGGAGGGAAGGATAAAGTTGTGCTTTTCAAACTGTTGTCAAGGAAACATGGGAGAGAAGGAAAGACTCTTGCATTACTGGAGTTAGACTGCTGATGCTGCTAAAGGACTGTGTGTGTATGCCTTTCTGAGTCACTGTGCTTCACTTTTCAAGCTGCTTGTTGCCTTGCAAAATCCACTATTTAAGCCTGCCCACAAAAAAAAAAAAAAAAAAGTGTGTTTGATTGTTATAGTGTGTTCTATTTCCCCTGGAAGTGAATCAGTCTCACTTGAACATCCCCTGTGCGGGACTGCTTACAGGCCAAAATGTATGTAGTAGAGTGGATCAGCTGGGCAGAGGGAGTGCAGAGCAGAAGGGTCATCTGCTGGGAACATTTGGATAACAGCAAATCATTTTTGGATCAGCAAATTTGGATCATCACATCTTGCTGTCGTGGAATTTACGTACAAAGCTCTACAACTGTGCAGCACTGACAACTAAAACTAGTTCTTTCCATTGGTTGCAAATGTGAGAATACAGAGAGAGAGAGAATGTAAATATATATATTTCCTGCAGAGTGCTGAGTGCAATCAACTACTGCTTAGACAAAGCTTTTATTACTATGGAAAAGAGAGAGTACAGGTCCTGAATTTTGTGCTGAAGGCAGTATGTCAGTGCATATGAAAGCCAGTGCCAAACCCACGTAAGTTTCCTAAACCTATAGTGTGTGTCATTCCTAAGATACATATCTGCAGAAGAAGCAGGAAAGAGATTATTTGGGAGGCATTTCCACTCATTAAAGGCTTTGATAGCTAAAATTAGATTCTCTGATTTATTTATATGTAAGGAGCTAAACCCCCATCCCCTACAATTTTGAATCAAAATTTTCAACAGACCCCTGGCAATTGTGTTGGCAGCTTGAGAATGTTGTAGCAATTAGTCTGGAAATTGTGGAAGGGGCTGAGTCACCATAACCGAATAAGCATCAGATAGGATGGGCTGAATTTCCTCAGTTGCTCAGTCAGAAGGAAATACAGCTTGCAGCTGTTAAGACTTGGCAGTCAAGTGCCAGTAAGGTGTCAAGGGAAGCTTTTGAGGCAGTGACCTGCAGTATCATTCTGTTTATTGATGTTCAGAAAGAAGATGCATGAATGTATAAAGTGATGGATTAACGCAGTTTCAGTGCATGCTTCAGGAACTGAATCAAGGCCCAGAGCTCCAAACTGCTACTGGAAAGAGGATTTCCAGAGCTCTGCATCCCAGGTAATACCACCTGGCTGAGAAGCATTTTACAAAGTAGTTGCTGCTGCCTTCTCAGGAAAATATGAAGAGGAACCTAATCTACTACTGTCAGCTTGGGTGTACAGGACGGGTGTAAAGAATGAATACAAAGCCATCAAGTGACCTCCCCAGTTGACATTCACTCTCCAAGGCCCAGTGTTTGTCTATAATTAACAAAACAGGGAGAATATCATTTGGCAGAAGGTCAAGGAGTGTTACGGGAAGAAACACTTCCCCAGCTGCGACTTAACACCATGCAGTTAGCCCATTTCTTACTATCATGGCTAGGAAAGCGCTCTATAGGAACTGCCATAGCCACCAAAGAAATGCATGTCAGGGAGAAAATCTGGCTTCTTCAGTAAGGATATTCAGTTATTTAAACATTCTAGTCTTCCCATGCTAGCGCAGTGGTTTCACAACTCCCCTACCAGACCTGCCTTTCTGCTTTGAGTTACTCACTGCATGAAGGAATGCCACGTCACTCGTGTGAAATGCCGTCTGCAGCACCAGGCGAGCCAAGCGTTGCACACAGTAACATCACACATCACAGCAAATGGACATGGTGGCTGCTGTTGCTGCTCAGATAAACACGATTGTCGCAGGGCCTCTCTCTACTGTCAAACGAAACACAGTCCTGACCCAGCATATACAGTATGGATGTGTTACCTCTGAACTTCCCATGGCTTTAGCTGCAAATATAAAATACCTCATCCAGTGATGAGAACAGAAGGGCAACTGTCTTATGTTTTTCTTTATGGTGTGATTGACTTGAAGCATTTTTCACATTCCACCAGTGAGCTCAAGAACAGGGTTTGTAAGCACAAAGGCATCTTCCTAAACTCAGCTTTGACACTCAAGTATTTGTATAAAGCCCAGTACCACTGCATCAAGAAGTATGGGGAACATTCCTGTCTCATTCAGCATTCATTGGGCTCCACTTTTTCATTCCCAGAAGTGAAGCCAATCTCTATGTAAGTGTTGGAAACCACTTGTTTTCAGCAAGCATTTATAATCTCCATCTTTGGTCCATGTCGGTTTTAGGATGGGTTTCAACGAAATCTTAAAAAAAAGTTTTCCCTGGCAGATAAACATAACCTTTGGTAGCAATTTTCTATTCATATGAGTTACTAATAGAGACTGCCACTGACTGTTACTTTGACTCGTAAGTGAAGTAATATGCAAATTGTTTCTGTCATTAGAAGAGTTAGTTAGTTTCGAAACCTGATAAAAGAACCTCCTTTAATCCACTATCAATCTAGAGCCACAGTTCCTTGTTATGCGTTCACATACTAACTACCACAGCAGTCACGACTTCTGTATGCCTCTGCATAACAGAAATGAATGAAGACTACTCTCCCTAACAGGTATTTAGTAGACCTGTACATACACAGTAAGCATGAAGCCTGTGCTTCCTTCTACAGGTGGTCAGACCTACAAGGACCATTTATGTCACTGGAACCTTATTCTTAATACACACCAGACCCAGAGTCACATTTTGCAAAAGCTGAAGCCAATCTCCATTTGTAGGTTGGAGGAAGTGACCTGCAGACCTGGTCTCACTCCTACTCAGGACTCATGGGTTTACATTTCTCTCCCTATCCTTTTACTGCTAGTATCTGCCCACAACTCCACGTTTATCCAGCCTGAGGTGAGCCTCAAAAGTGGGCCAACAGTGCTAACAATGGTTTTGAGAAGCTGTAAGATCAGGTGCATGTAAGGTCATTTCAGTTGCAACAAAAAGGTGGGTTTATGCTTTTTCTGCAGGTTTCAGTTATCAAAAAAAAAGAAAACAAAAATGTCTGCCAAGTCATTTGTCTTTTTCAAATCTAAATTTTATTTGAAACGCAATGAAATCTGGAAAGCTTTCAGTATAATTGATTTGGGCTATATTCTGAAACATGACTATTAGGAAATCAGGTTGGAATTGCTCACTGGAAACATCATCCAAGACTGCTTTCTCTTGCTCCAAGCAGGAGTGCAACTTCTCTCTCCTCTGCTTGGCATAAGTGTATGTTGTGTTTTCCCAACAGAATACTCTGTACCATGGACCAGAGAGCACTTCCTAGCAGTTACAAATCCCAGATGTACTGTGTCACTTCTGCGATTCAGACAAGGCCTCCATTAGCACTGCCAACAACAGTGGCTTCTTGACCTGCTCTGTTGCCATCAGGCAGGGTGTGGTGCTAGGCTATTAAACTGCCCCTGCCACTTAGTTCTCATCTGACACATGCTTAATCGTGAGGATGTCCTTCCTCTTGTTAATGTTTGAATTAGTCCAACTGTTGATGACATAGTCCAAATCATGCTACTGTAAAAATTTACAGCCATGGCCATAGTATCATATTAGAGCCAAGAGTCTCAAATGTCGTATCCTTACATTTCCCAGCATTAGCCAGGAATGGCACCATCATATTCCTGATGAGCAGAGATGCAGAGATACAGTCCCTGTGGCCAAGGGACTTCTCCTGGACTGCCATATGAAGAGACGAGGACTGCAGTGTTAGCCATAAGTGAGAGAGTTTATTCAAATGTTCTCTGTCATCTCTCGTCATTTCTATAAATTATATTAAAGGGGGCTGCTGATTAAAGTAGAATGGGAATGTGAAAAATAAGGAAATGCATGAAAGCAGTGGCTCCTCGACCTTGCCAAATGGTTGAGTATGTTATGTACTAGTGGCTGTTGATCAAAGCTGCAGTGTTCAGATGTCCATGACTGAAACTAGAGACTAGGGTCAAAAAAAGGTTCATATTCTTGCACGAGGAACAGATTTCACAAGCGATCTGTCTTTGCTGTATCACAAATAACAGCAGTTCTTCCTTCTGACTTTTAGTCCATTGGGGCACGAAATTTCAGGGACAGTTTCAAATCTGGGAAGCCAGATGGGCTCCTCCTAATCTAATACCTGAAGCCTATCTGTTATTGCCAGCTCTAAGAAGCCAATTAAATAAAATATTCTGGGGAGTGGGATTAGAATAACTGAGTGTTAAAATAGCCAGACTAGAGAACATACTGATGGCACTCACCTTTCAAAACATCTGAACTGCTTTCTGTAGGGAGCACAGACAATTCTGAATGTCAGCAGGAGGCAGTGATGACATACCCTCTGCATTACTCCCTGTGCCGCAGACAGCGTCCTAGGAGAGGGACTGGTTCACCTGAAGTCCTGGTAAACAAAGCATCTGGGAAATAAAATCAACCACTCTTTCTAAAGCCAAACCATGTTCTAGTATGGGTTCCTGGAAAGCTCTGTACATGGAGTTCGGGAAGAGCCCCTTTCCACTGATTGCAAGAGGGAGTCTAATTCTGCTAGTTCAGTAAGTTAAGTAAGTGCTGTGTTCATCTTTAAGCTCTCTTGGAAAAGCAGCATGGTAGAGCTTAGTGAGAAACAGTAAACAAAACTTAGCATGCAGCAGCTAATGTAATTGCGTTTGGGGCAGAGAGAAGAGGGGCAGGTGCTCTTCTGGCCAACAGCCACAGTTCAAAGCCTTACTGCATACACTTTGGTCAGGAGACTGCTGGCAACTGAACAGCAGATCTGTCCAAGGCTGACGTCTCTTGTTTGCAGGGTAGCTGGTGTGCATGTGTCTTTATAACTCCACTCAGGACAGCTGATAGGGGTGACATACCTTATTGCACCAACATCTGTGGTTTTGACATTTTGCTTTTTCTTCTTTCTATCCTTAATCCAGAGTAGTTTCACAACAATGTCGAGAGATAAACAGTTTGCATAAAAGCAGGTGAATTTGATGCTGGCTGATCTAAATTCCTGCTCAGCTTGACACAGAAGAGACTTTAATCAAGTTCTGCCCTGTCTCAGGTCTTGAAACCAGAAGACTTGGTGGTCGATTTGCCCAAGCATCTTAGGCTCATCTAAAGGTGTGTTGCACTGAAGGAGGAAGTCCTGTCCTCTCCACCCTTGCTCTGCAGTGTTTTGGGCATATATGGCATACCCAGCCAGTTCAGCGCACTGATACAGCAGGAAGCTATCACTTTGTTTTGAAGGCTTTGTCTGCAGCCCGATGAGCTTGCTGCCCCAGCTTAGAGCAGGAATGAGAAGTCAACAGGAAGGGGAAGGGCCAGAATGCCTTTTTTTCAGCAGTAATGCTGGTTCAAATCAGCGTAAACTGTTTGGTAAACCACACCCAGAAATAGTTTCAAACCCTGTAAAGGTTTGACTTCAGTATTTGTTTTAGTTAACAACATTTCCACAAGCTCTGGTAAAACTCTGTTCAGATGTCCATGGCTCTTGGCAGAAATGACATTTTAAAGAGATCATAGTAAACTAAAACAGTCCTCTACCCACTTCTAGGGAACTAGCAACTATACCAGAAACATTGGTGAGTGTGAGGTGTTAGAACCTGTACCCTGGGGGATGGCTGACCAGGAAAGCCAGCCCTGAACACCAATTACATCTGCTCCACTGTGGAGGAGAGAGCAGCATGGCAAATACACCCCTGTGGGATTCAGCTCTCCTTACCCACAGCCATCCGTGCAGCACTAGAAATAACAATTTGTTTTACTCCCATTAACAGAAGAAGAGTGACATCCACAGCCCTTTCCTGCTCTCCACAAGCTCTGTCTGGGTACAGCTAATTCTGGTCCATCCGGTGATAAAGGAAAAATTAGTACTGAAGCAAGGAAAAGGGAGTTTGCTTCTTCTGCCTGGGCCACAGGATTCCTGTGGCATTGCTGAAGTTGCAGAGTCCTTCCTTGACTCAGGCCTCTGCAGAGTGCAGGCAGATAATAGTACTGCCCTGCCTGTGAGGGCTGGGCTGAGGCTCAGCACAGGGAATGTTTCTAAAACTGGTTGAAGTCCCAGTGCCACAGGAGCTCTACACCTTCATACTGCTTTTGCTAGACTTCTTAGAGCTGTACAGGGCGTGCTGTGCTCCTACAGCACTGGCACAGAGATACAGACGTGGGCCATACCCCCCTAGTTAAATAGTACCTGGGCTTTACACGCTGTAACAAAACAAAACATTAGCTGGGGATGTGGATGGAAAGACACAGACAATGAAGAAGAAACAGAGTACTACTTACCATTAAACATTTCTGAGTAAAGCTCATCTGTGTGTCATCTGACCCCTTTAATCTTTCGTTGTACTCAAGCAGGTATTTTTAGTGTGCTGGCATTTGGATTTGTTGCTTTCCTTTCAGTCAGAAAAGAAGGGGGGGAAACCCTGATCTTATAGATGTATAGCAGTTGCTGTAAATGCTTCTAAAACCAACATAATGGGCAAATGGAATTAAAAATCAAAGTACTGTTACAAAGCAAGGCTCAATCTTCCATTGCTTGCACACCAAATACTGCTGGTGGTTTCAAGACCTCAGTCTAGCTCACTCTGCCTGGGAAAGCATTAAAAAAACAAACCAACAAAACATACTGATTTTGTAAGTGAATCAGAAAGCACTTTCCCAAGTATTTTAACAAATCTTGATGCATTTAAAGGATGCTCTGTGATCCCCATTAATTTAGGAGGGCTTTGGGAATCTGTATTTGTGAATTTTTTCCTCTTCACCTATAAAGCAAATGTAAGTAAGTAGAAAGGACTGGGCTGTGGGGAAAAACTGTTAAGTTTAGGACAAGCAAGGGATCTGTCATCACTTCAGATGTGGGTAACACTGGCTTTCATACGCTCACTTCCAAAGTGCAGAGGTGTGACTTTTGCCTTTCCAGCAGTAAAAAAAATACACTGGCTAGGATGTGAGGTACATTTGCATTGACTTAGAAGACAGAAGGTCATCTTCCCTGTCTGAAATGGAAAAGATCAAAAATTCCTTCAAGTGAAAAATTAAAGACAGGTGAGAAGGGCAAAATGTCAGTAAGGAGGTTTCCCACAGGAACCAGTTCTTCCAGGTTAAGCATTTGTCTATTTGACCAAACTGCTTTTTCCTTTCTTTTTTTTTTGTTTTTTTTTTTCCCCCCTAAGTGTTTAAGAGTGTTTTGTTTAAACTGTTCAAAACTAGTCCTCGAGTGGTTGAGTAAGGGGAAAAACCAACAACAGAACATGTGTAGTGCTAAGCAGAGGAGTCATCCAACCAGCCTGTGTGAAGATTCTTCACAGTACTTTCAAGTATTTTAAGCAGTGGTAGGAAAAAATACTGAATACCCTTGAAGTCTGAACTGAGAAGCCTGTATGTTGAAGATTTTGTTGGAAGCAAAGAACTTTCTGGAGGAAATAATCTATGGGCACTTCCTTTCCTGATCTTATTTTCACCTTGTAAGATAGACAGTAGCCAGGCATTTTCACTAACTAGGTATTTATCAGTAGTCTTAGGGCAGGAGTGGGAGTGCAGTCCCATGTTCTGAAGCCTCTGTGCTATGCTGTGTTTCTGAAAACAAACAGGAACCTGATGATTTGATTCCCTCAGAAGAGCTGTTTTTCCAGTGTCATCACAAGCAGCTTCTAAAGGTGCCCACTGGAATTTGATGAGTTTCTAAAAGTAGATACCCAAACTGCCTTCTGACAGCATCAACAACCAGGCACACAAAGCAGTGACCATCTCTGACCTCCTCCTGGCTATATCAGTTTGCTTATCAGTAGCATTGAGAGAATAACATGCACGTCTCTCAGTAAGGACTGCTGTAAGGGGGCTACCAGTAGGCGCCTGGAGCTGACAGACAGAGAGGCAGACACTGTCACTGGCAATCTAGCACAAACACAGATAAGAAAGTTCAGACTTGTCATCATGGAAGAGCAGGGGGTTGGAGGGTGGTATGGGGCTTTCTGAGGGCATTCTCGAAGAACTCTAACATGATATGATACATGCCAGCTAAGGGATCCTTGTAATTGCAATTACTACATAGAAGAGAGATTGCAAGTAAATACAGAGAGAGATGTAGCTGTGCAAACCCATTTGTCATGTCAGTTATAAGCAAGCTGCACCTTGCAGTGGAAAGATGCTCCAGCCACCTCTCAAACAAGCCCAATTCTAAGTTAGTGCAGTCTCAGAGCCAATAGCAGCTTCAATGCTTGCTTTCTCCTTCTCAAACATTAGAACAGTATTTGCTGGCACTTCTATCCTAAAAGCCAACCAGACTAAAACTGCAGGTGCTCCACTTCAGTATGAATCATAGCATAAATATCACCAGTAACTGCTCATCACAAACAGGTTTATTTCAAAATGACCATTGCAACATGCCTCCTTTGTTTGGCTGTTTTACAATCCTTCCTCAACTCCTGTCAGCATGCTTGCCATTGGGAGGTGAGAGAGATGGTCTTGTTCTGTCCCCCTGTCACCCTTGGACATACAAGCTGTTCAATTCACCTCTGAAAGGAGGTGAGGGGTCTCTCATCTGACCATTCTCTAAGATAAATGTGGTGATTTCACAAAGTCAGGGTTTTTTGCAACATAACCACGTATCTGTTACATCTGATTTCTTGCACAGCCTGTGTGCGATGTATTCTGGTAAAATATGGGGAGATATCTGGTGCAGGGAGACATGTCAAATGGACTGCTGCATGTCTGCCTGGGGACACTGCATTGCACAATCACCAAACCACAGAGCACAATGTGTCCTGACCCCATCTCCTTCCCTCACTCCATGTCCATGTGTGGAGGGGCTCCTGTAGACGTACAAGGTGGCATTGCAGTGATAGCTCTGTGCCTGAACAGGAGGGACATATCTCTCATCAGTGAACCTATAGTCATCCCAGGGCCCCTTTGCAACATTGTGCCTTCAGGCTATCTGTCACCCAGGGTAAGAATCCAGTAAACACGAGCACAGATCAAAAAACAATGTTGTGACCTATTTAATGGGAAAAAGACTATGTCGACCCAAGCTACTGGCAAAACTTGTTTAATTGCTATAGCTGCTAGCCAAGTAAGTCATGTGTGGACACAGGCATTTGAAGTCACCATGCTAGCAGGTCCCCTGCACAATACACTTAAATATCTCTAAATATTTGGCTGGATGGGAATGTAGTTAGGCACATGCTACTTCTGCAGCAGAAAAAGAACCTACAAGTTGTTTCATCATTCAAAGGGAAAGCATAATGCCCTTCTTTGTCCAGCACTTTGTGTGCTGCATACATCCCTGTTAGTGAGCATGAATTTACTTTGTCCTGCTCAGGCTCTATGCTGAAGAATACCCTATAGAGGAGATCATCCTCCACACCATTTTCTGTTTCATGCTGTCCTTTCAGTTACCCTTTCCATGTAGATAGATAGCTGGGCTTTTCTGTCACGGTAAACAACTTGACAAGAAAGAAATAAGAGTTTGCAGGGATATCTACAGCACAGGGGATGGCTTTTGTAGTCAAAGGCAGAGGGAGGGTGTGCAGGGAGGGAAACCACACACATCCATTCAAGCTTCTCGGAAGAAATCAAGTTCTTCAAGTGGCAAAAGAAAACCAGAAAACCCTACAGAGGCTGTAGGACAAGAAACCATATAAAGCAAGGTTCAAAGACAACTGAAAGAAGACTGTAACAAAGGTCTATGTAAAACAGCAGCTCTGATCTGCCCTCACCCTGCCAGTTTCTATGTACTACTAATGTGAGTGACTGCTAACCTCATGTGTGAGTGGTGTTGCTCCATCAACACAGCCTAAAGATGTTCAGCTCATGGTCAGAGCCTTCTCCCCCAGCTCCCGCCCCCCCCCCCCCCCCCCCCTGCAATTCCAAATGACTTATGAGGAAAAAAAACCAGGAGGGTTTGGAAGAGGAAGAGAAGCACCGCTTTAGCATGGAACACCCTGTGCACAAAGAACAACACTACCAGCATCGATTCTTCATATTCAAGCCCTCAGTTTGGACGGAGATGTATACAGCTATGAAATACTGGTGTAACACTTGTCCAGGTTGGAAGAAACCACTAGTGATTCTCATTGCAGAGAGCAACATCTGCAAAAACTGCTGCATGAGTCTCACAGCAGCTTTGGGGCAGGGAGAAAATTTCCTCTCACCGGTTCCACTTGGCCTCCACAACATACTAGATGCTTACACAACTCTCAAAAAAGTCCTCAAACTAGGTATCAAAACCATCAGACTGCTCTCCATTAGTCCTATGAGAAATACTGTCTTAAATTGTACGCTCTTCAAAACATATTTTCTTCAGTAAGACTGCATATGTGTGCCCTATATTGTACCTTAGGATCTTCATGAAATCTAATGCTACAGTGCTGAAAAAAGAATTAAAGCACTGCATTACAAGTCAGTAAAAGATTTAGTGTTATTAGCTATTCCCCCTGCAAAAAGAATTAATTCTGCCCTCTAACTGAAGCAGGCAGCTTAGGTGTTTAGGATTCAGCTCTGCAAACATTCAAAAGTGTGTAAGTTTATTCATGTGAGTGAATTCACAGAATTACATGAAATCAACCCTACAGATGATATTACATGGCATGGTTTTTCACTGTTTCCAGAACTGGGGTGGCTGGAGGTTCCTACCAAGTGTGTTAGAAGTGGCATCTATAGAAACGAGAAAGGGTTCTCTTTTTAAAATTTGTATTAAATAATGAATCCTTCATGCAATATGTTGAGCTTTAGTGCTGATCCTTTCAGTCTAATTGGTTTTCTAAGATGTTTGGTTAGAAAAATTATTGATGTTAATTATCATTGTTGGTTTCTGCTACCATAAATCTGTACATTGCCACATCATACTCAGCAGTTGCAGGCTGTTCAATCTTTACAGTGATTTCACCTACCCCAAAAGGCTTTACATAAGCAAAAACACAAAAGTCAAATAGAAAAGCAAAACTCATCCTGCTTTTGCCTCCTCCTTTATCTGTGGTCTGCCTGCTTGCAGTGCAAAGGCTTGGTCTCCCTAGCCAAGGATACTGCATTGGCCTTTTGCTTCAGCACAAGAATCTTACAAAAGAATCACAGGTAGGAATGTGCTCCCTCTTGGTCTTCATAGCTACTATTCATCATTTCAAGAATCTGTCTATCTTCAGTACTGATACAGAGGTATCAATAGGATCTTCTGCAAGTAAATAAAAGAACCAGCTGTGGCGACAACTGGTTGTCCATGTCCATGCCAACATGGACAGCAGAAAAAAGTGTTGGGAGGGAAAAACCTACAAATTCTCATTATTGTTGGATCTCTCTTTTGTCTCCAGTTCCTCCTTTCCTCTCTGTACCTATTCCCATCCCCTCTGAGCAAGAGAGAGCTATGCTACAGACAGTCTAGAGCTGAACCTGCTCAAGCTGGGGAACACCAGCAGCTGACAAGCACTGTTGTGTGGCAGCTGTGGTCTACCTGGCTTTCCCACAGTGGAGGCTCTGGTTTGGTTTGGTTGGTTTGTCTTCTCTCCTACTAAACTGCTGCCTTCCAGGCAAGTTGGAGACTTCTCCTCCCTTTCACACCCGACTTGCAATGGCGAATGTGCTCAAAAGATACAGGAGGAGGGAAACAGACACATGGATGGTGTGATGCCCTAGGTCTCATATTTTTACCAGAAAAAAAAACCCAGAAGGTACTGATGGTCTGACTAAGGGAGGGCCAAGTGTGGTTTTTTCTGCATTGCCTAGCTAGCAAAACTCTGAATGCCGCTCTGAATTCAGCCTACACATGGGAGCAGGATAAAGCACTGTGCGTTTCACTATGATTCACACAAAACTGAGTATTTTCTTGTCTTTCCAAAACAGGAAAATGGAAAAAAGTAGTTGTGCTGAATTTCTGCATGCACTCCCTGTTTCTAAAAAGCTGCTGCTTTGTGGCATGCTCAGCGATATAGCGAGAAAAACACCTGGGGTTAGTAAATTTAAAAAGCTGATTGAGAAATGTGACGTAACCCTGGCTGTTCCTAGAACCAGTGGGAGGGAGGAACAGAGCAGAAACACAGGGGAAGAACAGAGCAGAAACATAGGGGAAAACAACAGGCAACAGGCAGGTGAATTATGCAGGTATGCAATTCCAAGTAAGTACCCGAAGGTAAGAAGAAGGTTGTTCAGGGACCTGAGGATAAAACTTTTTTCTTATGATGTATCTCACAAACTTGGCATTCACAAAGAACCACCCACAGCCCCACTATCTGCAGTCTTATCAGAAAAAAAAACCACTGCACACTGCAGCTGGGTTTCTATGAATCTACCTTTGCTGTAGTATGTAAGAAGAAGTAACCAGCATCCTCCTGAATTCCTCTGCTTGAGGAGGAGAACTTAAACAACTCAGCCAAGACCTCACTGGACCATGATATTTCCAGTCCATTGTTTCCTGCTCCAAGCCTGTATTGAGTTCAGGATCCATAATTACATCTAAGCTGATGAAATACAAACATAGGTGATGAATTCTTGTAGTCTTCCCAGTGCCCTGCATGAAACAAATGGTTCTGGGCCTTTTTCAAAGAATGCACTAACATTTTATCTTAAAAGAAAAAAATAAATAAAAGAAAAAGGAAAGAAAAAAAAATAATCTAGAGAATCTACTTTCGTCTTCCACCTCTAAAGATTAGGCAGCCCTGCAGTGACAAATATTCTTATTTGTCAGCTCAAAGAATTTGTCTTCTGCAGCCAGGCCTTAGATAGGAAAATATATAGGAAAGCATCTTGACAGCTGTGTGGAGATTTTATAAAGCCACCAGTCCCAAATTATTTTCAGGATTGATCCCCCACTCCCTCACAGAACTTACCTAAGGATAAAACATTGTTAATGTTCATGGAAGAGGAAGGCATTCAATCTTGCAAAGCATAACAATTAGTATTGATACCATGACAGGGAGGCATTTTATTATCTCCTTTTCATTTTGTTCTGATTATCTTCACTCAAAATCTAGTTGAAAACATACAATGGGCATTAACACAGAATCTAGGGTGGCTACTGCCCTCTGCTTCTCTCAAAGTATAGTGGTAAGGTAAGGCTGACACTTAATGGAAACACATTTTACAAAGTGAATGGTCTTGCTGATAGAAATTGGGTGCAGAAGGGAGGATGAGCTTGCTCTTGCTCTTTTTTGTTTTGAAAAAATTGAGGCATAAAAGAGCACTATAAAGGACTATGAACTGACCTGATGGGTGGAAGAGAAAAAGCCAGGGAAAATGTTGTGAAATCTCTTATCTTCTACCTAGGCCAATTATCAGTCACTTCTGACAACTCTGCCCTTTCTTTGTCTTCATTTTCACTCTGCATGAGCAGTCATCAGCACCCAACCTCTGTCACATGAGAAAAGGTTAAGAGAAAGACCACTGGCAGCAGAGAGGTCGGCAGCTGAGGAAGTGGACTTCTACCCTGAGTTTACTGCTGGAGGAGCAAACAACCTCGGTGGTACTGGGTTTGTATGGGATTACCTGCAAGGTAGAAAATTCTCCCCAAGTCCAGGTGAAAAGGGCACAGCCAAAGCTAAAACATGCAGACATACCCATGGTAGCTATTCTGGTATCACTTAAAAACAAGCACATATTGATTCCTGTTTCAAAGCAAACATGGAAAGCCAGCCAGTTGTCTGAATCTTCTAAGTTGTTTTGAAAGAAAATCCTTTGGTTGATAGCTCATTAGAAATTAATTTAATGTTTTCAGTCCACTTCAGACAAAACAGGCAAGTGAAGATTTGAATACTTGACAATGGGCTTTGTTTTATACTTAGCTTTTAAACACCACCAAATCAGAAGGAAGTATGGGCTAGTCTCAGCTGGATTTTCCACATTTGCTTGGCTTTCTATGTGGAATTAGAAACCCTTCTAGCTAGCTCAACCAAGTCTGATACAGTATTTGATAAAGAGAATTCTGTAGTTTTAGCTTCAACTAGTGCTTCAAGGGGAGAAATTTTTAATACTATTATGAAGGAACATTTTAATTTAAATTATCATAGTATACTAAATCCAGTACACCACTAAAGCATGTTTTTCCAGTAATAGTTTACCCCTCTTTCTAGGCATGTTCAGGTACATTCCATGAATGGTGTAGGACAGTACCAATCCAGCCCACTGAACCATACATGAAACAGTACGTGTGATGTTATATTTGAGTTACTGAGGGCCTGTGTAAATTTGGATTGAAACCTGCAGCAAGGAAAGCCTCTGTCAGCAAAGACGGTAGCTGGAGCAGCCTGCGTACACCCAGGCAAACTTAATTCCCATGACGCAGAGGGACCCAGTGGCTGCTGTGCCCCGCAGTGAGGCTGCTCCAACCTGTGCCAACTAAGGAAGCCAAAAAGAAGCCCAAACTGTTCTCCTTCAAACACAGAGCGTGTTTTGAACAGATATTTGTTCAGTGAAGCATAAAATCATTAAAAAAAAAAAAAAAATTAACTGGGGGAGAGGAAACAGCCAGTGCTGTGTTTGGATTGCAGTGTGTGCTTAGCTGTCTGCTCTTCATGCTAATGGGAGGTGTTTGGGATGCTATCAGGGGCAGAGGAGCAGAAGGTTACTCAGGCACACGGCATCGTGACAGACCCTGGGCAAAGGGGTTTCATCACCACCTTTCCAGCTGTGGGCAAAGGTCAGATTTTTGCATTAAATCATGGGTACTGTAGGTAGTGAGCTGGTTGCAAGGCAGTGTGTGGAACAGTTTATTTGGTTGATACCTCAATCTCTGACTTAAAAACGATACTGCCTAGGGCGGAAGGAATCTGCAAGTAAAGGATGATGACATGTGAATGGTGAGGCTTGGACCTGAGCTGGCCCAAGTATTAAGCAGCTGGGCCACAGTCCAGCATAGTTCTATGCTGCCCTAGGCACCACAGCGACCACCACATGCCAGCCCACTTTTCTTGCACTGTATGACCACACACCAAGAGATTGCCTACTGTAAGAGCAGAGGAAGACTCTGGTGACAAGGATGAGACGTGATGATACGAATGTTGTGTCTCACTGTGCTCTTCTGCAAGCCGAAGGGTAAAGTCTAGCAAAATCCCTATGGATGTTCCCATATGGAGCAAGAGGAAATTGCATAAGCTTATAAATTACATAATCTTATAGCTGGTCATGACACAAGTCAGAGACACGACATTCAGCTCTGCAGCTGCTGCACTATGTACGGCCTTGCCATGGAATCATCAAGGCACTGCCATGATGTGAAATGTATTCCAAAAATATCTTGTTTCATGCTGGCCACTAATGAATGAAGCTTCATCTTGCATCCTCTTGTGCACACTCGCTTTCGGTGCCCCATGAGGAACCAGCACAAAGTCTTTCTCCTTCTGCTGTGCTGTCATGAAGCTTTGGGATCTACATTTAGGATGCTCCATAGGTTGAGGGTGATCAAAGAGAGATCAAAAGAAACTTCTCTACTGATAGTGAGACAAATCCAGTCAAGCAGGTCCCTGGTCACCAGAAAGGTCATATTAATTACCTGGTGCAGTGTGTGTCTGCCACAGTGATTAAACAGTTACTAAAATATCTGAAATAATCATGTAAACCTACAGCAAATGCCAGCATGCTGGTGTTCAATGGGCTAAGTGTGCTTCAAGTGGCTCTCAAGAAACAGGGAAGGCAATGCTTATTGCACTCATTTATATCACATCTATTCACATTCCCAAAACGACCTAACCCTTGCATTTATTTTGATTAGCCAAAGAAAGGAAAGAGATGCATTACGATTTACCATGGCTTCATTTTGCCTCAGTCCTTCCGTTTGTAAAGTGGGAATAGCAGCAGTTGTGAGTCACCACTGCTCTTAACCAAAAAGCAGAGGCACTGGTCTCTCTTTCCTCTTACCTGATTTTCAGGAAAACAAACTTTAAACCAGTATCTGATTGTTTCAATTGTCTCTCTCCTCTTCTGCAAGCAGCTTTTGTTTAACCCTCCCTCACATGATCTGTTAATGAAGCCCAGCCTGTAACTTTTAAGTTTAAAAATAATTACTCACATCACTCACAGTCTCTAACCTTATCATGCGAAATGCTTTCCAGAATGTCAGCTTGCCCTTTAGACACCACTGCTCCAAGAACAACAGGAGACAGACAGATCTTTCCTTCATGCTCTGTAACTGTTTACAACACGTTGCAGAAGTACAAACATTGCACTCAAGCAAGACTTAGACTTCTCTGAACTTAATTACTGCTTGCATTTCAAAACAGAAATGTTGGATCATTATTTTTTTAAATCAAATGTGATTTCAAACATTAAATAGTATGAGAAATACGCCCCAAAGCATTCTCTGAATTCTGTTAAAATGTCTTCACTGTGATCTCTAGAGGACAGATGAGCAGTAAAATACTGATCTTGGTCAGAGGAACTTTACAATACTGACAAGATTTGCAACTTCAAACTTGCTACAATAAAATTCTAAATTAAGAGAGTCAGAAACTAGTAACTACTTTTGTGTAAAAATAGGAAAAAAAATACCCCTTTTAGTATAAAGGGGGGGGGGAAACACCAATGCCCTTTAAATTTTAGAGAAAACATCAGTATAACATGGAAATAATTCTGTATTTATGAACTTCTTACATCAGCAATTTAATATGATACTTTCTCACATGCTGCCACTATTTCCTCATGTTAGCTTTTAAAATCACAAATCTCCCAAAAATCAGAAATGATTACCCACCAGAAATCAGGAGAAGACACTGAGTAAAGAATGAGGAATTGATCAAACTAAGATTTGACATTTTAAGTACGTGAGCTACACCATGGTCCTTTGAAAGCTGACTTCAAGTATGACTCAATATTTAGCCTCTCCAAAAAAATACAAGTTAAGCTAAAAGAAAAAGAAACCAAACCAACTTGTATTTCCACACATACAGAAATAACTTAATCAGAAAACCTCACAGGAAAATTATAGTGCTTTTGGGAAACTTTAACCCTGAAGTAGTGGTGATACTAAGACCCCCGCCCTTTCTTTCTTGCAAGGCAAGCAGTCCCTTACATCATTCCCCAACTCTTGTGATCAGGTAAGACATTGAGATGCAAACGAAGTCGCCTTTGCCTTTTGGGCCAGCAGAGAAGCTGGAATGCAGTTTCTTATCTGGCACTTGGGTGAGGAAATGATGATTCTGGGAGATCACAAGACTGCTGAAAACAAAGAGGTGTTTCAAAAGGGTTGTGTCATTGTGTCCCAGCCATTTCCCAGGTCTTCAGAAAATTCACAGAACCCTATCTATGTTCCCTTGAAGCAGATGCTGCTCTTTTCTAACCTAATAATGATGCAACTAACTTCATTATGGGTGCTATACCTGAAGCGGTTTGAATCTGATTTTTTTACATGAGAGAATCCAAAACAAAGATTCTTAAGTGGGCACTTATGAATGCTATTAATTCCAGAGGGATATTATAAACTACAGAGCTGCCTTAGATCTTTGGTGAGGAATACCCAGTTTGGGGAGGAACGCTGGTTCCTTTGCATGGAGCTCCAAGGAAGAAGAGAAATTCCTCATGCTCTTTAGTAGCCTTTTTACCAGCTATATTCAAATCAAGTTACATAAACCACTGGCACTAAAAATAACTATTAAAGTGAGTAGCATTTCTTAAGATGGCATAGGGACATCCGCTCTGCAATTGTCTTCCCACATCCTTCTAGCTTTCTGAAATAGTCACTCTGGTACTGGAAACTTTCTGTGCTTTTTTTTTTCTGTAAGAAGAATCTTTACCATAAAAGAAAAGCATGATTATTTTTCTGAAACTTTCTGTGACCTGTTGTTCGGAAGTTTCATTTTCCTAGACACGAGTATGACTCTGGCATTTCTTACACATAAACCAGACGCCGGTATGTAAAATCAGCACAGTTCTCTCTGCAATATACTTGTACTTTTCTAAACTGGATCAATGTGTGGCTGAACAGAGGTACCTTTATGACTGGAATTTTGTTTGGGTTTTTTTGTTTTGTTTTTTTCATTTTAGGGTAAATAACACTTTAAGATACACCTTGACTAAGACCATTCTGCTGTACAAGTCCATTCCTGAATCACAGATTTAAGCCAGATGTAGTATAAATAAACATGTTCACAGTTACAGCTTTCTAAGTAAGGAGTTCAGCTTTTTTTTATTCCAGGAATAAAGATCCTGAATCTAGTCTTCACAGTAATGAAAAAAACTATGTTTGCCTAACTAGAATTTCCTTCCTTTGCCGTTGGGATAAATGGCATTCAAATAAACCACCTGTTTTTACTTCAGTAATGATCATGGCATATGAGTTACCTTGGTCTGTGGGAGTTGCCTGTGCACACATTCATGTCACAGTTAAGTGTGACATTAGCTTATTCTGTTTGCATTGCACAGATGTTTTTTGATACACTGCCAGCCTATTGTAGCTTTGCAAGTCAACTACCACGACAAAAGAGCTTTGCTTTTCTGATTTCTGGGTCTTTTTCTGACAGATAAAGGTTGACCATGACTCTTTCCTCTGAAGTATTTTACCAGGAGAAGAAAGAAGGAAAAAGGATTTACAAGCACAAAACAAGTTCAGAAATCCTAGATCCAAATAAGTAGAGTGGTTCCAAACGGGGAGGATTGTGCTCCACACATGGGACATGCAATGGCAATTGAGTTTCATGTTGATGAGATGCTTCCCTGGAGACCCATGCTGAGACCACCCCTCCAAGTGCAGAGGCAACACATTGCTGTGCACGTTCTTGGGAATACTGAGAAATGCATGGCCTCTGTCACCTGGTAACTTGTAGGACCAGACAACTACAGGGAGGTTAGCAATCTTTAAGCTATTGCAATGCAAACATGACCAGTTATTAAAGGGTGTTATTCCTGTGTCTTGGAAGTGTGGTATGCCTTTGGCAAAAGAGTTGGAGTTCTGCATATATATAGTTCCTCAAAAGCTGTTTTTTTCTAATCAGTTTGGAAAGTTACCCTCCAAAAAGGAGAGATTTAAATTAATGGACAAGGGCTTTCTTCCTTCCAAATTTTGATCTTCAGGTTACTGCAGAAAGGACTGTGACTACTGTGATTAGCACAGCTATCTAGACCTCCTTGGCATTGGACAAGCAGTTGAGCTTTCAAGAAGAGGAAGTGAAGGAGCTCTTGATTTCACACCTTCGGTCTGCTAATGTGAAAGGAGTGTTTTGCTGCCAGACCATGTCATGGTTGCTAGCCCCTACAGAGATGTCTTCAACAGACTTCAGCAGACCACACTGCATCTTCAGTTAGGCATGTAAACACATCACAGTGCACAGACAGGAGCAGTAGAACAGTGCTGGGACAGAGGGATGTCTAGTAGCTGTGCAGTATGGCTTTTCTACCTCGGCTGCAGTCGCAAGCAGTCTCTGCAGCATGGCTGGCAGTCTTCACATTGATGACGATATAATACAATTCTCAGAGAGGAAAGGTTTATCCAGGAGTTGGAGGTAGTCCTAGGCCAGCTTCCTATCACAGGTTTCTAAATGGCACTCTTGTGATGAGCAGGTTCTGAGCATAGCTGTTGCGGTGCAGATTTCCCTTGCATATGCCTATGTTTCTGCACCCCAGGCTCCCCTCCAAAAATACCTGGGGAACTGGTATATCCACACAACAGTTATGACTGAGTGCAAGCCAAAGTCAATGCGCTGAAGGTGAAAGTATTCCTACCTCCTTCAAGAATTTCAACAAATTCTATATACTATAATAAATAAATTTGTAGAGTGAAGTTATCTTCACAGTAAAAATGGTATCTGGCTGTTGTGTGTGTACGTACACAGGGGTATTCACGAGGAGAGGTAACACAGTGGTATCACATGCTAGCTGACTACATGGTAACTTCCCCAAGAAACAGGACTTCGCACCATCTAGAAAAGCATTGGTTTAGTACATCTCAGGGTGCATTACAGAGCACCAGACATGTGATTTATGGTGCAAGACTCTCTGTAATTTTGACCTTGCCTCCTGTCATGCTAGCTAAACATCTTGCCCTTTTAGAAAAGAAGTCCTTGTCCATAGTTCATTGAGAACTTAATTGTAGCCTTTCAATGTTCATTTGATATCAGATACAACTACAGAAACAAACTAATGCAAATAGGACTGGGAAGTACCACAGCACATAAAATATCATCAGAAAACTGTTAAATAAAAACGTCTCAAATCCCACACAACCCCGCCCCAAAAAAAAACCAAACAAACAAAACCCGCAAAACCCAAACCAACCAATCAACCAAAAAAAACCCCACCAAAACCTGTAACTATGAATTAGCTGAACTATATGAAATTCATTCAAGCCTCCTGAGGTATTTACATGAGGACTGGTTAAGTAGTGAAAAGTTTCATGCTCAGAAGACACAAACGATAGTCTTACTCAGTGGATGCATTTTCATTTTCCCTTTCAAATCAGGAAATGGGCCATTTTCCTTAGAAAAGGCTGGTCTTGAAACTGTTGTTTGACAACTGGAAATACAAATGGTTGAACAGAAAGAACACGGATATCTAGCTTAATTTTTCAAACCTACACTCTAATTATTCTGATGTGTGCCAGTGTGCAAGGCTGGTTGTCACGGTGTATGTCACAGCTTTCAGATGTTTGCATAGTGTCTGTATGGTCAGTCTGCTGCTAGCCATATAACAACTTCAGGCAAAACAAGAACTTTCAGAAATTTCAGCCACAAAGACCACTAGAGATTTGATAGCACAGCTTTGCAAAGCAAGTGAGTATTAAAATGGGGTGCAAGTAATTCCTAAAAATTATAATGTACTCAATGTGCGTTTGCTGCAGTCCTACTTGAAGAAGTCCTTTCCGTATTTTACATTGCTGCTCAAAGTGGCATGGCTGCACATGTACAAACGATCCTGATAAACCAGTCCCGAGTGTTTATATGCAAGCTTTCACCCAAGTAAGTGGCTCAGCTTTAAATTATCTTCTTCTCTTGGAGGTTTTACAATGCTTGCTTGTGATTACTCACTAATGAAGGAACTCTACTGTTGCCTGTATTTTTGTGGAATCAGTACATTAGTCTAGCGGCAGGAGACTTACACAAATACTCTGAAAAGACAAAACAACCCCTCCAACTTCTTTTCATATGTTTGGCTTTGTGGGGCTTCCCTGAGCCTGAGCCTGCTCCCGAAGTAATCGGGGTAACGAAACATGCATTGCTCATTTTAACGACACACTGTCTTAAGACATCAAAAAAGGGAGAAGCACACATCATATGATTTCTTCCTTTTTGCTGTTGTGCAACAGTCTACAAAGCCTGTTTTTTACTCTAAACACATGCTTTCAAGTCTGCAAGCTAGACGCAGGCTTCAGGAGAGCGTAAGGGGGAACCCTGAAGAGCTCTTGCAGTTACTCTACTACAAGAGGCAAACTCCCTGTTAAAAATCCAAGCCTGTCTACTCCTGGCTTGCCGCTGACCAAGACTCCGTGAATCTTTTAGTATCTCATCTGTGCTGCAGCTCTCACCGCTGCAGTGCTTGCCGCTGGCCGGATACTACCCACACAACCACCAGCC